>NW_009596102.1:0-2035 GCF_000690535.1 Cariama cristata | reverse complement strand
ACTGAGTTAGACACTGCTGCCATACCTGCCCAGCTTGTACTTACCACCACAGCTGCTACAGCTCCTATCGGTCCAGAGCACAGGGGAGACCAAAGTGCTGTGCAGTGCAGAAAGCCATCCATGGGTGATGGTGGTCATCCCACAGCATTCCTGATACCATCTCATCGCCGTTTGGGCTTGCAGCACCCCTGCCTCCAGATCTTCATCTCCTTCCTTAGCTCCAAACGAACCACCAGGAAAAAAAGTCTTCTAGGATTCCCGAGGACTAGTGTGCAGGGTCAGCACTGAAGTCCAGGCTGCCACATGATTAACGGAAGGGCTGACTCCTGACCTGCAGAAAGGCATTTAGCAGAGTGTGACCCAAGGAGGAGAAGCCCAGCCGAGGCAGCGTTGATGGCCTAGCTTTTTCAAAGCCTCCACATCCTGGCAGTGAAATAAGCAATGTGGGAAAAGTGGCTTTAGGCATTTTAAATAAGAAAAGAGAACAGTGCTGGAGCTTTGAAAAGCGATTAAGCAAGTAGAACGCAGAGCTGAGTCACTCTGTATTTGTCTCTCTGTGTGCATGTGTGCATATATAGATACATATTTTTGTCAGCGTGTGCGTGTATTTGAGTGAGGCTATGAAAAAAAAGAGGTATACAGTTCCAAAAGCCACTGCAATAAGGACTTGCGAGCTGAAGCTGTCACATCATATGAAACAGACCCAGAGAACAAGTGAAGACGCAGTCATAGATATTTTAAAACTTCTCTTCAGTGTTTTGCTCAAATTTGGTAGCATTTAAAACCGATATCCTTTATTGCTTTTTTTTTTTTTTTCCTGAGACCAACATTACCCTTTTGAAGCAATGTTTGATGAAAATGCAGAAATTCTTGGCTAGCAAAAGATTTTATTTTTTTATCTCCCAAAGTCATATCATTCAGCTTCATACAATGAAAAAAATGCTGATCTTCTTCTGAATAAAAGGAGGATTAGGAAGATTAAAACGCACTCCACTGTACTTGTTGAAAAAAGGCTCAAGTATGATATAGCCTTCTGCACAGCTTTGCCTTGAAGATCACAGCCAAAACTATTCTCGTCTTTACTTTCAGGTAGTTCAGAGAGATGCCAGGTCCAGATCCCTCGTATTGAGTTTTTCATAAAAGTTGCAGTAAAAAGGACATTGCAAACAATGCTGCTGAGCGTGAATGATCAAATTTTATTTTATTTATTTATTTTTGTTATTACAGCCAGATGTTGCCTCAGGAAGTTGAAACAAGGAGTCAGGAACTGACAGCTTAATAATTAAATTGGGAAAGTTGGCAGGCCTCCTGCTACTTCCTCTAATACGTAGCATCTATGAATGAAAGTGTGCAGTATCCCAGTGGCTCTCCTTCCAAACCGGCTCATCTGTTACTGGGTAATGATTTTCCGTCGAGGCAGCCGCAAAGCACAGGGCCTATTACACCAGCTACATAAAGTTAAAAAGGCATTATGAATAAAAGGTTCGCCATGGCTTTTACCAACATTTCTACACAAGACTGCCTAACGCTGACATGTGTTTATTACACTTAATAATGTTTACATAATTCTTCCTTGAGCTCATTACAGCTGTCAAAAATCTGAAGAGACTGTATTTTTGCCCGTGTTTATCTCTGAAAGACTTTGCAGTCACTAAGCCAAGATGAATGGCTGCTGAGAGGAGGCTGAAGGCCCCGCTGGCCGCTGAGCTGCTGGGATGGAACGCTTGCAGCCGATTGCCCATCCCGACCTGAGCATCATCACACCCTTTCTCCCTCTTTCGGGATTTCTTCCCTAGCAGGAAATCTAACATTTTGCACTGCACGCTCCCACGGCCGCCCGTCGGGCCCGAACGCCTGCAGAAGGCCTCTGAGAGTCCCCCCAGCCCCAGCATCAAGGCAAGAGGAGGCCCACCGTCCCCGAAGGTGCTGCGGGCGGGTGCCAGGCTGGGAGTTTGCTGAGGGAAAAACTTTATCCAGAGGCTGCAAGCAGAGCAGTTAAAATTAAGAGTACTACTGTGGCGGCGGCTCTGGTTTG
>NW_009596101.1:0-14466 GCF_000690535.1 Cariama cristata | reverse complement strand
AGCCGGTGTGAGCCGCCAAACCCCCGCGATGTGAGGGCAGAGACGGTCGGGGCGCGCTGTGACCTGCACCGCGGGGCGCCCGGGGGGGCAGTGCCGGGTTGTAGCCGAAGTCAAGGTGAAATAATCACTGTTGCCTGAATAGGTCTGGCCGCAGGTGGTTTCATGCGTTAATTAAACATTTCTTTTCAAGGCGTCTCTCTGAATTCGGGTCGTGAATATGCAGTAGCCTGGGGTGAATTCAGCTGGCCTTGGTGCGACGTCTCTCGCCTGGACGCTGTGAGGCCTGCAGTGATGGAGGCACTGCCTGAGCTCTACGCCATCTTCCAGGGAGAGGTGTGCGGTGACCCTGGGGGGTGTTACGGCCTGTGGCATGCTTCTTTGTCTTTTTATTTTGTTGTTTTAGTCGCTGCTTAGTTCAGTGGCAGTTTGGGTAACTGATGGTTCTGTACCACAGATACAAACATATGTATTTGTATGTTTATGTACATACATATAGATATATATGCACGTGGGTGTAAGATGCTTACCTGAATAAGGTAGGAGTGGTTGGCTGACCACACCTGCTCCAGAGTTATCAAGCATTGCAGTGTCTAACCTGCCTTGAAATCTAAAACTGAAGCAAAGCGGGAGAGCTGTGTAGGCTTTTTGTGCGTGTTCTAGTCCGTGGTTTGAAAACAGGTGTTTTGTGAAGGGTTTTCCTTAGGTGTTGTGTTGGTTTACTTTACAGGTTGCTACAGTGACAGAATATGGGGCATTTATAAAAATCCCGGGCTGCAGAAAGCAAGGTTTGTTTCTCTTATTTTGTGCAGATGTAGTTTCATGCTGGTGTGTTTGAGCCAAGCAGTCACCCTTGGATTTAAATGCTTGCCAGCTTTCTGAAAAAGCTCAGAAAAAGTTTATTTTCTAAATAGGAAGAAATTGAAGTTCTTGGAAAGTATTTAAATATGATGGTATGTTTACATGAATAGTTTGCCCTCTAGTCTTCTTGGTAGCTTAAGGATATTTAAGAGAATCATTTTAAGGTATTGGACAAACCATGGAAACTTTCTATAGTTAGATAATTTGTCTAACTTGCTTCTTTTATGACCGATACAAATGAAGCTCAAATGAAAAAATAAACCAGGAAAGCTAACTTAAAGCTCCATCTGTGTTTGTGGGAAACCTGCAAAGTCACACAAGCTCATTTTACAAAAGAAAAAGTTTACGATGGGTTTTCTGTCAGATGCTGACAGGGCTACAAATAAGCTCTTCTCCACTCCCCTCTTGAAGTGCCCAGTCACTGTAATGCCAGTTTTAATGAAAGTTTTTGGACAGAAGTCTGACTGCAGGAGGGAAGTCGCTTTGAGACACAAACGGGCTCCAAAATAAAAGCTTGAACAGCAAGGTGTGTTTCCGTATTTATCCTTTTTTGTATAACCCTATAGCCTACATGTCATTTGTGCGAATTAAAAATATGATTTTGGGGCTGTGTGACCTTGCAAGTGCAGGAGATCAGGGCAGCCTTGGTGTTTCATGCTTTTGACTTTGCCAGTGAAATATTGTGTTCCTGAGACGTGAAAGTCTTTATTCTCCAGTGCTTGGGGTGGCCTCAGAGGACAAGCAGGAAGGGAGAGGTGTTAGTGCCTGCTACAGTTTTCTGTATGGGCACCTGATATTTTGTGTACAAAGATGTTGCTTTGGGGGCCTGCTTCTCTGAGTTAATTTGGAGCAGATCTTGATTAGCTTTTACGTTTTGATTGATGCAACTGGTTGATTCTCACCTGCATAATGTACTGGAGGAAAGAAACAGTTGGTTTTGCTTAGGGCAACCACTGACTACGTTCCCTGTATCCCAGAGCAGTGGTCTCCAAATGTTTTTGATTGTGCACCCCCAGTGCACGATCAGTTAAAATCGGTTAACGTTTTTGAGCGCACACCCCCTAATATATGTATATTTATTTATAAATACATGTACTGCTGTGCTAATGTTATGTACGTTATAAAACATACTCAAAAATAGGAATTAAACAAGGATGAACTAAAGATGAAATAAGCACTATTAATTTTTTTATTTTATTAATGGTACAAAAATATTTTCTTCCCACACCCCAAAGGATTGTCTTGCATCCACCCTGCTTTAGAGACTGCCCTCTTAGAGGGCAAAACTGAGATTCAGTGGAGACTTGTCTTTATTTTTTCCCTTTCTTCTCTTCCAAAACTGTGACCAGGCCTTGTCCATAAGACTCACATGTCCTCCTGCCGTGTGGATAAACCCTCAGAGATAGTAGATGTTGGAGACAAAGTATGGGTGAAGCTTATTGGAAAAGAGGTAACATTAAATCTTGATTCTTACTGCTGTGTAGATAAAATATGCTGCAAAACAACTGAGAACTTGGACGCACAGAGGCTGTGTGTTCGTGTCACTTTGTTTTACAGACAGGTGAATTCTCTACCTCCAGATGTGACTTTGGGCACATCGCTTCTGTGACTCGTAACAATGCAATTCAGAAAAAGGGACTGCGTAAAAGCTTTTGGTTTAAAAGCAACAAAATGGTTCACTTTCTTCCCCTTTGCAGCTTGTGTCACCTTAATTGTGTGTTTTGGTGGCTAAATGAGCAATTTGAGAGGATCCCAAGATAAAAGCTGATATAAACACAGTTCATTAACTGTTCTGAGAGACAAGCACATTCTTAGAGGAAGCCCAGATTTTTGTTTGTTTGTTTTCAAGAAAGTGTCAGTGGCAGTGAATTATGCCCAAGAGGAAGTACAGAGGGTTTTTGGTTGTTTTGAAGTAAAAGCATGATACTTCCCCCCCCACCCTGCCTTGCTTTTTCTTCTGAAGAAGATATGACAATAGGTATATGGTCTGTATTTAAAGATTACTTGGAACAAAAATGAAAGACCCTTGTTTTGGTGAGCCGTGGAAACAAAACAAACTGACTGTATTTTTGGATCGAGCTGGAAGCATTCAATTCAGAGTTGCACAGGATTTGGCCAGGAATGCTTTGCTTTTCTGTTTTTAAAAGAAGATAATCAGATTGATATACAAAACAAGGACTTAATTTTGTGTGAGATAAGGGGAACAGGTTGAGAAACTTGTTCTTATGTACACATTATAGAAAAACTACATGAAAGACTTCACAGATGGCTGAAAAGAATCTGTAGTGTGCTTTTATTTCTTATTTTTTATTTTAATTTTGTTCATATACATTTCTGTTAAGCCACTGTTTTCTTTATCTGGAGCACACAGTTGGGCTCCTGGCATCTTTGCTGTAGAGGCAAAGGGCAGAAGCATGTTGGAGAGGTGGACGGTGAAAGATTGTTAGATTGCCTGCAAATAACTGCATGCATGTCATAAACAGACAAAACAGAAATGCCTTCAATAGCAGCATTGGTGAAAATGTGGAAAGTTGTAAGAAAGGCTTTAAAAATGCCCCAAACATACAACTTTTACTCTTGCTTCTGAAGTGATAATGTGACACTCAAAGACTTACTAGGTTTCAGAAAAAGTAAGCCCCTAATAGGGATACTTAAAATATTTTTAGTCTCCTAAGAGGATCAAAATAGGAAAAAGGGTGTAAAGTTTTCTTTTTCAGGATACAAGTTGGCCAAAGTACTGGTCCAGGAGGAACTGTCTTGGGACTGAATGTTTGAGAACTATAGCAAAGCTTCCAGATGTGCACTTTCTCCTCCTGCTCTTGGGAATGTTAATCTGAACAGACCTATAGTTTGAGCTTGTCTTATTACTGAGGTAGTTGCTTAACAGAAGCTGTTTTATTAGCTAGAATACTGTAAATGTAACTACAAAATAATAGAACCAAGACACTTTCATGTAGTGCGTTTTGTAGTGCTGCTTTCTGCTAACTGACATTTTCCTTCTCTATAGGCCTCCAGTCACAGTGTATTAATTAACATCATTGTCATTTACTCTTCTCTTTCCATCTCTTCCTCTTTCAGATGAAAGATGACAAACTGAAGCTTTCCCTCTCCATGAAGGTTGTTAACCAAGGCACGGGAAAAGACCTCGATCCAAACAATGTTTCTCTTGAGTAGGTAAATCTACTGAGTAGAATATAACAGATCAGACAGGTTGATACTACCTGCTATTTCCCTGCCGTATGTTCCTGGCTTACCTGCCGTACTTATTCTCTAGGTCCCACCTCCTTTGGAGGCTGAGGGGGCTCTTCCTGAGCTCCTTAACAATGCGCTGGCTGGCCGGAGGGTTGACTGAAGGCATTTCCTTGGTTATGCTGCCTAAAGGCAGGCAGGAACCAGAGGAGGCTGCAGTGAATTCCAGCCCTTTGCATCACGGCAGGATTTTCATTCTTCTGTTGTAAGGGCTATGTGCTTGTGCTGGAAGGAGTGTTCGTTATACCTGGACATTTGTCTCACTTTCACATACTACAAAATCAAATCTTAATTGCTTGGATGTTTCAGAGCTTCTTTGTGTACTTTTTTTTTGCGACATCTCTTGCAGGTCAAATAAAATTGCTCTATTTTCATACTGGGCAAGTATATATATGTGTGTGTTCATGTACAAAATACAGATATTGGTATAAAAGACATAACTGCAGCTCCCTCCATTTGTCTGTTTTGTGTAGAGAGTGCTCAGTTAATCTCAAAAGTAAAAGATGACAGGTGATACAGTGTTAATATGATTTATTCTAATGAGCAGTTGGTCAGCTCGTTCTTTGGCTTAGCTAAGTGGTACTTTTAGAGCAACATTTGAAAAAACTTGTGTTTAGGTTGTGTCCATAGAAATATACAGGATTAAAGATGAGAGTAAATTGAAAATGGAACTGTCCTTCTCCTTCCAGTCAGGATGAGAGGAAAAAACGCACGTTCCGAGACTACACGAGTCAGAAGATCACGCTTGAAGCTGTCTTGAACACCGTGTGCAAGAAATGTGGTTGCAAAGGTATGTTTTATGCAGGGCTGTCTTGTTCTTTTGATGTAGCCTTGGTCTAACCAGATTGTGACCTGTAGATAGAGTTGTATCAACATCTCTCTCATCGTTGTGTATAAGGACTGAATTTTGCTTCCATGTGCCTCTCTTAGAGGAGAACTGCATTTTCTGTCACTTCTTATGAAAAGGCGAGACTTAACTGAACTCCTTTTATAAAGATTTGTTTCTTAAAATCACATCCGTTTGAGCTTCCTGTAAAGAACTTTCCTACTGAGTACAGGTTCAGTACAGGTTCCTGTCTTGCAGTATTTATGTTAATGTGTCTTACAGCTGAGGTCTCATTCTAGTTTTGCATTTGAGAAATAAACATATGCGTTCCCCAGATCATTTCATTATGAAGAACAATCAGTGGGAATTACTGATCAGTTGTTGGGAACACAGTATTAGCTTGTGAGAGAGCTGAAAACAAGTGTTTGTTTGTTTTGTTTTTTTAAACTGGTGAAAATTTCGTGTTTTACCTAGTTCAGCAGTAGGAAGTTGACTTACATTATGCCTTTGCAGTAGCATTTTGCAAGTTGCTGAGGCATAAAGTAGTTTTTGTACATGGAGTTTTTTACTGCACCCTACTTGTCTTACATTATTTAGCCGTAGAGTAAATAGTTAAGCCGGAGTTAATGGAGAAGGTTAATAATGAATATGCTTCTCTGTAGTGGTAGATAACCATCTTTAAAATACCATTTTTAAAGAACCCCCCAAACTTTAAACTGAATTCTGCATATTTCCAGTCTGCTTTTTAATGATGATACCTACTCATAACAGGCAGGCAGATGCTATCTATCTGCAGTTTCCACTACAACTGTTAGTAGGTCAGCTTTGATGTCTCCAGAGTAGAAAGTATAGAACCAGAATGAGCTGCTTTCCTCTACATTTGTGGCTTTGGTCTCATTTACCAATTTACTCCCTTTCCCGTACACTTTTCCATGCTATTTAAGCCCTTGCACAGACATGTTTCTACCAATTGCCCTGTTCAGACAAGAGTCTCTTAGTTTTTGCTGGACTAATCTTTCCAGAATGACCTGGGTTTGGTCTCCAGCTTGTTTAATCAGGACATGTTAAACTAGCGGAAATACTAGGACAAAAAATGTACAGTGTAGATTCTTCTATTGTGACTAATAATAAAAAGATCATTGCTAGCTCTTCAGGTGTCTGAAACAGAGGGGTTTTTTAAAAAAAAAAAAGGGGGGGGGGAATGGGTTGCTCCTTCAAACACTATTTTACAGGTCATTTTGCCAAGGAGTGTTTTGTGCAACCCGGAGGCACCAAATATAGCCTCATTCCAGAAGAGGAGGAAGAGGAGATGGCAGCAGCAGGATATGAAAGAGATAAAAAGACCAGCCTGGCTGATGATTCTTCAAAAAAAAGGAAAAAGGTATGAGGTGCCCTACTGCTGGCCTGGAAAAGTAAGCCAGATAATTTGTTCTGTATAGTTACATCGGTGATTTACTACAGCAGTGTGGTTATGAGTAGCCAGTTCTGGGCTGAGGAGGTGGCTCAGGTTTGTGCAGATTCTGTAGCAAAACAGGAATCTCCTCTGCAGACTTTTTAGTAATTCTAGTACTTTTTACCTTTATTCTTCTTAAACTGTCTTTAAGATGATTTTGTGCTATAATACACAGTCCTCAAAAAGTATTTCTTACAGTGAGAAAAGGATTTTTTTTCCCTTAGTTTTTGTGATGCCCTATAGAAATGGCTTCAGTTTCTTGAATTTCTGTGATTCTTGCCAATAAACCTGTTTCCCCTCCCTTCTCGCTTCTCTTGCCCTAACACCTTTTTTTAATCTGAACTAAATGCCCTGCTGCCTTGCTACAGTGAGTATCCTGACCCAGGCAGTGCAATGTGAACTAGGCTTATCTACAAATGGCAGGGGAAAAGCGCTGGTTGTATTTGCAGAGGGAGTGTACTCCGTTTCCAGGCTCTAAAGCAATTTTTGTCTGTGTGAAAATGTCAAGAGGTAGGAGACTCTTTATATGTGGTGTTTGAACTCTGGCTTCAGAGCATGCTGGTATAAAATGTAAGCGAGACCTGAATCCGAAACCAGAGCTTTTGGTAGTCAGTCTGTTTATACAGCAATGAGTATTCCAATTCTAGACTTCAGTAAACAAACTGTTTCATCAGTCCCTTCACAACTGGAGTCCAACTTTTAATTACACTTCCAAAGACTTTTCTCTTTTTCCTTTTTTGTTCTTTCTCTTTCCTGCTCTGTCGCCTGTCTGTATCCCTGGAGAGGGGAAACAGGCAGGAAAGGTGGTGGATTTCCTTTTTGCAGGAGAGGGACAACGACAGTGTTAACGATTCTGTAGTGAGAACTAACCTCTTGAGGGCTTAGTTCTCTCAGGCTCACTGGGGAGTTGAACCAGTACTGGTGCTGGTAGGAGGGACTGCAACAGGGAATGGAGGAGTCTGTTTTGATAGCAACACTCAGACCAGTCCAGAGTGACTGACACCAGTGGTGGCTGCCCCAGAGGAGAAGTGCCGGGTGTGTAGTGATTTGTGTCAGCCCCTGCCCTGTGGCATACCTGTTTCTGCCCTAGTCAGTACAAAACAAAGTGAGCATTAATTTGATGCCTAATTAGATGCAGTTCTTGTTTGTTCAGTAGTGTTCCGGATAGCTGATCCAGTAGCAGGAACGGGATCTCTCTTGACTGTAGATCCTGTTGCCTGGTTCCATCCCAAGATCTGCTTTGCTTTCCTACTATGTAGACCTTATTCAAGAATGACTTGGACTTGTCTGCAGAGTGTTGTTATACTGTGATAGAAAATACACGTGATCTTCTTTCTATTCTGATCTTGGAAGCACGCAGTTGAACCAAGTCATCTCTTGCATCCCAGGCTAACTGTGACTCTGACCTTTCTCAACTCCAGATGTTGGACTTCTCTCTTGCTGTGAAGCAGTGTAAGAGCAGGCTGTTAGTAACATTTCAGCTGGGCTGGCTTCTCCTGCCTGGAGTTCTCTTCCCTCTAGCTGTGATGATGGCTTGTCTAGTAAAGGCTTGTGCAACTTATTTAAATACTGTGGGAGGAGTATATAATGTGTAAGTGTGTGTTATATATATATATATATGGAGTATATAATACAGGGGGAGGCAAGGGGGGGCGGAATTACACTAAGAGGTGCGCAAATAGCTCGTTATCATATCAGTGCCTGTTAGCATATCAGTGCCCGTCTACCAGGGTGAGGATTCCCGGTGGAGTCTTGCCCTGCTGAGACTACAGGATGTGTGGGTCACTGTCCTGAATTTGTTACTGATTTTTTTTTTTAGGTCTCTGGATTAACAGCCTTCCTTTACATCTTACTTGTTCCTTTGATCTTCCTCTCTTCTCAAGGAGGAGATCAAAAGTTTTCCGCTGTTTCCCAGTGCTGGAAAATAAAACTTTGAGCTTTTAGAGGCAGGATGTGGGATCCTCAAAATGAATAGCTCCCTTGTTGTCTTGAGTGCCTGCTGTGATCTTCTCTGGGAGTCACCATGTGCTTCCCTGCTTGCCTGGGGCCCCAGGGGGATTTACACAAAGTAGAAATAGCTCAGTCTACCTTGTAACAATTGCCTTGCTGACCCCATCCCATCTGATGCTTGTAACATAAATGTAGAGTTTGTATTTTTAAACGAGTAGACGGGGAACTGCTATCTACCAAGCATCCTTTTAGTGTCATATCAATAGCATAGCGTTTTTGGTTGTTCATGATTAGCATTTTCTGTTTCCTTGATCTGATGCTTCCTTGCAGTTTCTGCCTGCTCTTTCTTCTTCCCAGAGATTGTTCTCCTTACAGAGATATTCTGGGATCCTCACCCCCTTTTTTTCTCGACTTACCTTTCCCAATGGTTCCTCAGTTCCTCACTTTTTTCCTGCCTGGGCCCCACAGCATTTATGGGATTGAGACAGCTGTAAGCTTCAGTTCTCTGCACTGGCACAGCCTTCTGGTGTGACCGTAGGCACAAGCCTTTCTAGAGACAGATCATCCTGTTAGTACTCCGTATGAGAGCACTGTCCTGCTTCCCGTAATCCCTGAGAAAATAAGCGACTGGAGGGAGAAGTGGGGATGCTGCTGTTGTGGTGCTGTGTGGAAGTACAGGAGATCATCCGAGGAGTCGCTGACAGCTGTGCGGGCATGTGGCTGTCCCTTTCGCTTTTACTCTTTGGGTCGCGGGGTGAAGGAGCTCCTATGGGAACGCAGCGGCGTGCCTGTGCCGAGCTTGCGTGGGAGAGAGGCGTGCTGAGAAGAAATGAACCTTTCTGATTCTTCGTTCTGCTCTGTCTTTCAAGAAAAGAGCTGCAGCTTCGACAGTAGGAGTAGCCCCTCTAATTTAAATTCTACAAAAGCATCCCATCTTCTGCTCACATACTTTGATTGATTTATCCCTGGGGTAGTTTTGCAATGGTCGCTGGAATTGCATGGTAAATGTGACCTGTGATGACTTTTCGGCAGACTTCGCTGCTCTTTCTCCCACTGCGTAAAAGATTTCCTTGCAGATGTTGTCTCGTCATGTAAAAACCACACCTTCTTAATTGTTGTTTGTTCAGTGACCTGTGTTCAGCATGCTTTAGTCCATTCTCACTTGTAGTTGGCACTTGTTTTACTAGTTCTTAAATGGCATTAGCTTAGGGCACAACTCTTCATACACTATGCTGTTCTCTTACTGTCCTGATCTGTGCTTTTCTGAACTTTGCTGTATTTATTTAATGGCCATAGACTGGATTCTTATCAGATTAATTCTGACTCGCCCTCAAACAAGGGATGCAATAATACCTTTAGATTTACATAATGAATCTTGTTTGGAATTAAACTGGGTGGTGGAATTCTGCTTTTTTCTTTTTTTTAAGAATAAAAAAAAGACCTAGAAGAATTACTGGCACCTCTCTGGTGATGCAGAAAGACACATGTCTGGAAATCCATTCTAATTTTTCACAAGGACAGATAGAGTCTCTGAATGAGACCATAACTCCACAAAAGGGTCTGGCAAAAAATATTTAAACTTCTTGGAAATTTCTAGACACTCCCTTCTTATCTCAAAATCAAATACCTTTAGAAGGAACGAGCTGTTGTAACATTCTTAAAGCACAGCCTGGAGCAACTTTCCTTACAAAGGACAGGAGAGAACCTAGTGTACTAATGTGGTCCCCTCTTAGTGCCTGCTTTTTAAGAATAAGTAGAGCAGTCGGAAAAACAGCACCATCAGGCTCTAGCCCAGCCTGTTGCTCTTTTGCCTGCCAACTCCCAACGTGGGTTTTGTAGAGGGGAGACTTTGAAGCAAGTTTGTTCTGTTCTGATAAAATTGTAGTCGTTACAGAAATTGGACAGGATGTGCAAGGAACTGTAACGTGCAGATCTTCATACTTGTTGACCCTCTCTGCATCTTTAAACTGAGAGCCTGCTTGGGCAATATCCACTCAAAATGTGTACAGAAATGCAGTGTTTGCGGTTCTGGGGGAGCTCTTGGGTGTGCCTGAAAGCTGAGTCGAGTTTCATCCATGAGCAGCCATCAGTTCTGGAGACCAGTTTGAAGCTCAGGGTGTGGCAGAGCTTTGCTGCTGTTGCTGGAGGCAGAAATCTGGCCTTTGCTTTGGCACTGCCCTTGATATGTAAACTAGAGAAGGGCTCCGGCTTGCGCAACGGTGAGTCTCCTTCTCAGGAGATACTCAAAACCTACCTGGATGTGATCCTGTGCAACCCGCTCTAGTTGAACCTGCTTTGGCAGGGGGGTTGGACTAGATGATCTCCAGAGGTCCCTTCCAAACCCGACCAGTCTAACCAGCAGAATGCTTGTACTCAGTGCTGGGATACTGGAGTTTAAAGAAATCTGTGGTTTAATAGAAGGATGCTGCTTGTGCAGAATGATTTCACAGCAGCATTGCCTCCTGCTACAGAAAATGTTAAGCTCTTCTGTTGCTGGCTTGCTCCCTGCAGTATTTGCAGTCCGGTGTGTGCTTATATGCTGTGGTGCTTGCATTACTGCACTGAAAGTACTTTTTCTGTGTTGGTCTGAGCAGTTTGGCTGTTCGAAGTCCCCAGAACGGGGAGACTGAGGGTTTTGGGTTTGGTTTTGGGTGTTTTGTTTTTTCTTCAGCCAGCACAATGTCCACGTGTGTACTTTTATTTCCCCTCTAATCCTGAAGGAACGTGTGTGACATCCTGTCCTGTCTTCAGCCTTCACACGCTGAGAAAGTTTCCCAAGCTCTGGAATGAAACTCTGTTAGTTGTTAAGGTCTTGTCAAACTTTCTCACCATGTGCACAGGCTGGAAAAGCTTGAGAAAATTCTCCTTACTGCATCCGTTTCTCTAAAAGATTTAACTCTTTACCATCCTCTTCTTCTAAAGACTGTTATGATTTGTTTCTGCCCTTCATCTGTGGGTAGGGGACTTGGTAGTGAGTGTGGTATTGTCCCACAGGAAAATGTAGACACTCAGATTTTGGGTGACATCAATGATCATAGTGCTGTTGTGGAGCTACAAAAAACCTGATACCTGCCAAGGGTCTGCTAGGTGTGGAGTGAGCTCAATCCTCTGCTCTCTTCCCTGGAGTCCTCTGGGACTTTGCTTGATGTTCAGCTCCAAGCCATGCGTTGTCTGTGCTCTTCCACCTCCCTAAAAGAGTTGTTCTGTTTAATATTAAATAAGCTACTAGCTCCCTTCCTTTGTTGTCCGCAATTGATAGCCTGTATCTGGTGCTATGACAAACAATCCATGCTGAAATTGATGTCTTTAGCTGAGCCTTTTGTGTCCCCACTCTTACAGGAGAATATGTTGTTTTTAAGTGAAACGTAGGCAGGCTCTGCTTGGCTCTCCGTAAGCCAGCATTTTAATCTTCATATGGAAGCTGTACTTGCCTGGGAGAGGCTGAAGCTAATGGAAGAAATGTCTTGTGGGGAGAAGCAGGGAACCCAACCTTCTCTGTTCGCTCTGCATTGGGACACTTCTTTTTTTTCCCCAAGCCAATTTAAGACAATTTGCCCTTCAGGGGAAGATTGTGGGTGGCACTGAAGGGCAACCAGCAACCCTATGCCCTCGCTGTTAACACGTACCTAAACAGAGCACGGGCTTGGCTTTAACGTGCTCGTCTGCCTGGGTGAGCTACCTGGGCACCTCCAAGCCTACAGCAGGTGATGCAGAGTTGGGATGTAAAAGTCAGTTACTGCAGGGGATTCCCCCCGCCCCAGCCCCCTCCTCTTTGGCTCATTTTTTCATGCAGTGCTTAGCAGCTGCTTCTGGCTTTTGTTTTGAACAGTTAGCTTGGAGCCCTCTGGGTGAATATGCACATGCTGCCATGTCTTGGGCTTCTTCCTGTGAAGCAAGTTTTCTTTACGGGGATGCTTTCTGATCCATTTCCAGCTAGGGTGGTTCTTTTCCCCAGGGTGGTGTAGGTGTATTAACAGGGCTAAGGCAGCACCTGCGGGCACCCGAGGGAGGAGGGAGTATCTCATGTCAGACCCACAAAACTGGTGTGAATGCTGGTTTTGGACCTTTAGCCCCACCCGTGCCCAGCACTGTGCTGTGCCTGGTTGTGTTGGAGTAGGTGGAAATACTTGCCCACACCAATCATTCTCGTTTTGTACATGAGTATCTGTGGCTGATTGCTGCTGTTTCTGTCACTTAATGATGCATTCGTTTTTCTCTCCCATGACTTAGCTTTTAGGGTGGCTGTGGATGTCTGTAGCAGTTGGCCAAGGAGGGCAGCCTCTCCAAGGACTTGTCCTGCCTGTAGTCCTGTGACTGGCATAACTGTGCCCTTGGCCTTGCTGCTTCTTTCTGCTTCCTTGTGAAATGAGTGCATGGCACTAACAGCCCTGCCAAGGCAGGGGTCACTTACAGCAAACCTCTCCCGGTAAAACTCTCTGCAAGCCCAAGGGTGGCCTTGAGGTCGTTAGGGACACTCTTGGCAAAGAAAATGAGAGCTGTTGGCTTGGGGGGGCTCCAGGCTTCTCCCATTACACTCCCTTCTGTAGTGGAATGTAAAACACGTTTATGTGTCATTTGACCGCTGTCTGTCTCCCATTGTGCTGCTCCCCTAAGCCTGTGCACAGCTGTGCTCTGAACAGGCCATCATAGAATCATTTAGGTTGGAAAGGACCTTTAAGATCGAGTCCAACCGTAAACCTAACGTAGCCAAGTCCACCACTAAACTGTGTCCCTAAGCACCACATCTACATGTCTTTTAAATACCTCCAGGGATGGGGACGCCACCATGTCCCGGGGCAGCCTGTTCCAGTGCCTGACAACACTTTCGAGGAAGAAATTTTTCCTAATATCCCATCTAAACCTCCTCTGGCACAACTTGAGGCCATTTCCTCTTCTGCTATCACTGGTTACTTGAGAGAATAGACCAACCCCCGCCTGCCTACACCCTCCTTTCAGGTGGTTGTAGAGAGTGATCAGGTCTCCCCTCAGCCTCCTCTTCTCCCAGCTAAACACTCCCAGCTCCCTCAGCCGCTCCCCATCAGACTTGTGCTCCAGACCCTTCACCACCTTCGTTGCCCTTCTCTGGACTCGCTCCAGCACCTCAAGGTTTTTCTTGTCATGAGGGGCCCAGAACTGAACACAGCACTTGAGTTGCAGCCTCGCCAGAACTGAGTGCAGGGGAAAACCTCATTCAACCTCTTTCAATTAGAGGGAGTGGGAAACGTGGCTTTTTGTCTGGCTTACCAAGACTCCTTTTCCTGGTCTAGTCATGCTGTGAGGTGAATGCCCATGGCTTCTCCCACCTGTTGGCAGAGGCTCAGCAGAGTCATTACTGCTGCTAATGGAGAGCTCAGCCCTCCGGAGGTGGTGGTCAGCATGCAAGGCCGTGCCATGGCAGTGGCTCCTTGCTCATGCTCTGCTCCGAGAGCTCACTTTGACCCCCAGCTGCAATGCTGCTGTGCTATCCCAACGGTAGGGTGTGTTTTTACAAACCCAGGATGACATCAGTCGAAAGGAGATGCATCCAGTAAAGATAAAAGTACTTGTAGGGGGAAAGGAGCTGAGCTATGATGAGAGGGATAAAAAAAAACCCCTCCTGTAGTGCAGCTGGCAGTAGTATGTGTATCCCTGGCACCTGGCTGTGTAGGTAAATTATGGAAGAGAATAGGATGCTGGTTTCCAGCAAGTTTGGGGAAAATTGTTCCCAGTCTTACTGGTACACCACTTGCAGAGCAATGAGCACACATGGATCACCCAGGAAGGTGTAGCTCACTTTAAGCACGACTGCTTAAAAAAAAAAAGGCTTAATCAAAGCAGCAGGCTTTGCTTGCTGGGTTGTGTTCCTTGCTGGTGTTGTCCAAGTCTGTCACAGGCAATCGCACGGGCTTGGGTTGCCTTGCTGGCCTATCTCCGCTCCATAAAACCCTCTTTTGCTTCTTTCCTTACGTCCTCTTTATGTCCTTGAATAGAACAAAAATTCATGCTAGCTGTTTGCACAGAAAGGTCTCTCTCTGGTGATTCGGCCACGGAATAAATTGGTGGATGCTTGTTGGAGGCCAGTGGTGCTGTGCTTGGATGGAAAGCTGGAGCTTTATATTAAGTTGCTGTGGTTTAACCCCAGCCAGCAACC
>NW_009596100.1:6660-28576 GCF_000690535.1 Cariama cristata | reverse complement strand
TTCCAACCATAATGATTCTATGATTAACAGACACTACCTATGATTGTTGCAGGCCTTGCAAGGGAGGGTTGAGTTCAGAGCTCCTGTTGTCAATATTCATACATTTGTTATTTTTCACATTATCAGTTTCAATCTGCAACAAACCAGCCATCATATGATTATGCCACAGTATCATGCTATTTTTCCCTTTAAAGCCAACTTCTGAAGTCATACAGTAACAAGAAAATTTCCACATTTCATGACCAAAGAAGTATGTTCCTACCACAACACAGCAATGAAAAGCTATAAAAGCGAGATTTAGGTATGCATCTTTAATGGCTCAAAATCCAGAAGGTAAATGAAAACAACCCTGCTGTACATATTTTTAGTTCAACTTTATGGGACACTGAACAAGCTGATTTTCAACTGCTTGAGGCTAGTTTTTCATAGGAAAAAAAAAAAATCAATATTATGGCAACTAGCTTTCTTCCTGGTTTAAACAGCCTGTCTTACTTACGGAAATGGATGGACCTGCAAGTTTGACAATAAGACAGGTCTGCTCTGTAGTTATAGACATATTCTGGCACTACTATCAATCCCAGCTGCCTGTATTTGGGCTGCAACTAACAACATATCGCTCCTCTGCTCTCTAAGCTGCTGGCACATATCCTCCCTTGACAAAAGGGGTATCATCTGTTCCAGAATATTTGGTAAATTGCTGAGGAACTAGAAAGGATAAAAGAGTTGAAGGATTTTCAACTAGAGATTATCTTGTGTAAATTTTAACTGTCCAGTTTGTAGAAAACAGAAGTCAGAGTCAGAATGGAAAGCACATCTTTGAAACCCTCCCTAGCCCAGGTGAATGAGCTCTAAAGTTGAATTCCATGGCTCATACTTCCCTATCATTAGTTTCAACACTCAGTGTGCCCTTGGAGACTTCTGTGAGATACAACAGCATACTGTAGTACTGCTTTGAGTGGGAGAACGTCAAAACTGCCACTATTTTTGACAGGCTTACAAGAGCAGCAGCAGAATAAACAGGCTTTGATTTCACTTCATATCGAAGAAGAGTTATGGATGTAGAATAGTGGCAAGGGCTTTGCATGTAATGGCTATTGTGAGACCTGTCATATACTATAGCCATGAATCAGAAAGTTTGGTAATGAATGCTGCCAGACACTTCAAAAGTCAAAATATTCACTTTGAAAGATGAGACTCTGCCTTCATTTTGTTAACATGGACCTAATGCTTGTTGATTATTGGTTTCCCATGAACTCAGTATTAAAGACTAGCAATACAGCACCAGCTCTTCAGTCACTGCCACTTTACAGGTCTTCACTGACTCCAGTGAAACTCTACGGAACTGCAGCTGTGCTAGATCATATCCAAAAGATATGAGGAATAACCTACCTTTCAAAACTAAGAAAAAAAAATTTTTGGCTTTATCCTTATTTTCACATGGAGTTGTGGCTAGAAAAGACAGTCTTCTGAAATGGAAATCAAGTCCATAGTCGGTTATCTGGTGCACAGATAGAAGCATTACTCTTGAATCTAAAGATATTACAAGCAGAAGTGAAAATTGTAAAGTATGTATTATTATAAGGATATAAGACTTTCTAGTCACCACCGATAGTGGCTTGTAATAGCAGTAGAGTTACTCCATCATTATTGTTGAACTGCAGAAAATGAAAAATTTCTTAATTTGCGGGATGAGACATCCCTCTTCCTGTGGGTAGTGAACTGTTAACGTGTATAGTGTTATCAGAAGTCCACTGAACCACCCTTGCAGTCCAGGACAATAATTCTGACACTTGTAGGTTCAGAATTTCAACTCTTTTCTGATCAGGAGCTGAAATCTTAAGCCAAAACTGCTGAACAAAACAGATTTAGACCACTGTATTTAGAGAACAGATACAAGTGAGGAAGAATCCCTATGTTCTCCCCCTGGAAGACCATTGGAGACAAGGTATATGTAGTACTATCTACTCCAAACTGCCTATCAGACTTACAAAACCAGCAAATGAATCCCATCCCACATTTTCTTGACTCACTCCCTCTAAAATATTAACTCTGAAGCAAAAGACTAGACTATGAAGAATTATTATCTGTGGTCATAGTGCAGGAGACATTTGAAACAGATCTGGGCGCTTCTTCATATACTTTCCCATGCTGTATGGGGTTTAATCCAAACAGAAGTTTTCATTTGCTGAAATATATGTTTTGATCTACAAACCAGTTCAGTACAAGGTGGTGCCTCCGTTTCAAAAGGTAAGAAAAGACTTTCATTAAACATCTCCTTGAAATCTCCTGGGTACTACATCATTAAAAAAAAACCTAAACAAACAAAAAAACCCAAACAAAACACCACCATTCACATCTATGAGACAATGCCTTTTTGGTCTCTTATGACTGTCTCTTTGAAGACTGCACTCACAGCCTGCAGCTAACAAGACCTTTCCTTCCAAATGAAAAGAGAAGAGCAACAGAATAATTGATTTTATCTCTGGAAGAGTGGACTGCAATAGCACTTTGGGCTATTGGCATGACTGATCAGCTATAGAACCTGAATCTCCCACTGTGCCTAATTTGCTAAGGATGCCATCCCTTGACAGCCACAGGATCTGGTTCAGTCTACAGTGAGGTATGCTTAGAGCTCTCCTGAGCTCTAACCTCTCCAAAATAAACTGATATCCTTCACACTAAGATTTATAGAGGCCTACAAGGAGGACACTACTGGAAATAACTGTTTTTCCTTGAGTAAAAAAAATTGAAACCTGCCATCACATCAAGGCTTCTGAAAGCTTCCATGGTGAAACAGGTCAGAGAGAGGGTTTTCAGAAGTGTTCCCAATCTGATGTTAGCAGCTGAGGCTAACATTTTCTAAAGAAATAGCAATGTCAGGTGGAATTGTTCATCTCAGGATGAGATTGTTCCCAACACTCAGGACAGCAGGTGCAAAGGTCAGTATAAATGCCCTTTATACAACTGGGTGGTGTACATTCCAAAATCAGAAACTCCCTGAAGCAAATTAACTCCCCTAATATCACAGGATACCAAGTAGCACTCCACCATTCCCATTGCAGCTAATAAGGGTAAATCTTCTCCTGTCTTGACCGAAAGAAACATTTGTCAGCTATTCTCTCCACCACCACACGCTAAAAAGAAGAGAAAGGTGAGCCACCATTCCTTTAATTTCCTTTCCTTTAAAACTCATTAATAGAAATTAATTTGAAGTAGTTAGGGATCTAGCCAGCATTGAAACCCATGCAATTATACTTAAAATAAATAGCCATCATCTTGGAGCTACACACACAACAGGACAGTGCTTAACACACTATGATAAAGGTGCTAATCGCAACCACTAAATACAAAAGAAGAGGAAGGCATCTGTAATCTATTCATCTTTAGAGAGAAAGAAAAGAGGACACTGCACCACATAGCAATTAAAATCTGAACAGTTGGAGGAATAAAGGGAAAATTCAAGGCAGGCCTGCAGAAACAAAGGGGGAGAGAAAACAAAACAAAACAAACCCTAACTCAAAAATTCAAACTGACAGGAAATATCTGATGCACTAGATCTATTAATAGCATAAAAGTTGCTGGCAGATACTATCACCTAGCATTTTATTAATTAACTGGAGATACACGGATACAAGGGATTTGAAAGTACAAAGAACCAATGGGCTGCACAAACTGGCTCTTTGCAAAGAACACAGTGTGCTTTGCACAAGGATAGTGTCTAAATTAGCTGGCAGCACTTTTTGAGTCAAAGAAAACCTCTAATTCAATCAACTGTGGAGTCTCCACCACCACTCATTCACTTTTTATTTGCATAGGTCTATGATTTTCCATGCAATGCTTACAAGCAACTTATCTGAAAGTCTTTTATAAAGAAAGACCATAAAACTTAGTGCACCTGAGTTTCAAGGAAACTGAATGACAAACTCTTGCAAAAATGGATTTTCAAGATATCAACTTGGATTTCTATTTTAGTTTAATTTTTAACCCACCAGTGCATTATTCCCAAACACTATTTCTTCATGTAGAAGCTTTTAAATCATTTTATATCTCCTCACAAAAGGCTCTAAGAACCTAACAAATAAACCAATGTTGACATACCTAAGCCTAGGGATTTATTGCACATCGGGGATTGTCTCATCTGAAGACTTGTTGACAAATATTCAAACAGGCTCTGTGTCTTTGGCAAGATCCATGCATTAGAATTTTTTCCCCCTTGATCTGTGCCATCAGTCATACAACCGGGTAGTACGGTAATTCAGTGAAAGGAGAGAATACTGAAAAACAGGGTTTCCACCTCTCTTATTGCCAGGGCTTATATATCACCATCTTCTGTAATTTCCTTAAGAAAATACTATAATTTAGAAAAATACCAAGCAACAGCAATAGGTCATCAGTTCAAATTTTAAGCAATGGTTGACTTTCTTCTCATTTTTATTTTCAAAATACCCTTTTGTAATACAACATTGCCTGCAATGTCTGGTTAAAGGATTTAAGTCGGAAGATTTTAGACAGAAATAGGCATTCATATAGACTGTGGGAAGCTCTGCAAATCCTGTGTATTTACAGATAGATTTTTTTCTAGATGGAGAAGAGCAAATAAATTATAACAAACAATTTATTCAACACATGTTGCTGCTTGTTCTTTTTCCAGAATGTGAAAATAATCAGAAATTAATGAACAAATCTATTAATTATTTGAATAAATCCAATTATATGCATTCCACAGTTCATTGTTCCAATTGCTTTGTAAGGAACAGACAAGACTACGTACAGGATACACTTGTTTTTTTCATAAGCAGCAGTCAGTCTCGAGTAAGCAAAGTTCAACATTTACCTTCTGTTTCAATGGGACTACTCCTAAAAGTTAAGCATGTGCTAAAAGGATTTTTTTTTTCCGAAAGAAGGCAGCTTCAGTAAGTTAACTACATGCTAGCCCCACTAATGTATCACTGTTGTCGCAAGATCTCTTGTCCAGTAGCTTCAAGATAAAAAATGCACCATTTATTTTCTACTATTGAAGAAGCCTTTTCTCTCTGCTAAGGAATGCCTTGCAGAACCAAGAACATCGAAGCCTGCAGGTTCAGTTCAGAAAAATCACTTACCACATATAACAAATATTTAGGGAAAACACACTGTTAGCATTTGCCTAGTGTTAAATGCAGCAGTGTATAAACCCTTCACATGAACAGAATATGTTATAAAATTCACGGATTTTAGAGTAGTTGAGTTGTACACTTAAAAAAAAATCTGCAGCTACCTACCCAGCCCACTTAGTGAAACAAGATGCAACTTTCAAAGTAATCAGAGTTTCTCAGAGTGTTATCAGAATTTTTGGGGGGGAGGGAGGAGGGGAATCAGGTCTCAGACTCCATAGCTTTTTGCCAAAAGTGTTCTTGGTGGCAAAATTTGTAAATACATTTCTTCCTGCTTTCCATTCCACAGCACATATGATAAAGACCCTGAGTTGTAGCATTTTTGCTTTCACTGTGAAAGTATTTTTAGTGTGGAAACATAATATAGCTCTACACTCTCTTCCCCATGCCCTCTTAATCACAGAGGACAAGCTAGGTGCTTAAAATGTTTGTTGAAGGAATGGTCTGATGTTCTACAGAAAAGTTCTACAGACAGCATAAGCAGGGCCTCTAAAAGTTCTAGCTGCAAGTTTTTTTGAAATAAGTTTTGGAAAATTCAATCTTAGACCATTACATAGGTCTTTTCATACCAGTTGTCGCAGTTTTCCTCTGGCATTGTCCCATATTGATTATAGGCAAACTTTAGTGCAGTCTACTGCCAGAACAGGCAGTTCCACCCTTCCACCTGAAAGCTTTTTCATTTCATCTGTTTGTTTTTTGAGCTGGAAAGATATGAGGTTTCAGGCAGATTAGTCCTCGATCCAGCTCACCAGATGGCTACACAAACAAGGGTGGCAGTGCGAGGAAGGGAGTGGGAAGGTGCAGCCAGAGGTGTTGAAGGATCTTCAGAGCCGGCCTGCACTTAGGTTGGCTTAACATGCTTACAAAACCCTTAGTTTCCTCTTAGGTTTCTCTGTACCATGACAGCTAAGGGATCATGTAGATTTTGCCCAGCTAAAACCCTTCTTAGTTCTAGAGAAGAGTATTATTACTCTCCAACAAACATCAGGCATGACTATACATACCCTCCACACCACAGTTCCCATACCAGGAGAACAACCTTTCAAACCTCAAACCTGAAGGACATTTGAGTGATCCGATAATTTCATTCTTTAGCTTTCAGTGAAAAGCTTCATATTTTCATCAGGGGTCAGCTACAATAAGATGATATCTCTCCACTAAATTGGGACCATTTAATCCCAATTTAAACTGACTTTCATCAGGAGACTTGAACCTATGCTGTTTCTTGTTTGTTTTTATGACTACCATTTATCTTTCCACCCCTACTCCTTTTTCCAGTCTTGTATAATCATAGCAATGTAGATAGGTATGAGGAATCAATCAGGTGGCATTACAAAGGTAAGCGGTAGCCAACTTCTTTTTTTTTCCTGAGGGTCTTCTAGCAAAACCTAAATTCATCAGAACAGGTAAGAACTGGAATTATGCACCTACAATCCATTATCAGAATACTATTAACAGAGCATTTGATAGCTGTCTTGTTAGGACCACATAAGGCAGCTGCCTGTAGCAAGCAAGTGGAATTCATGATCCCAAAAGTCCACTCTAGTTTTATGTTCCAGTGTTCGCAAACACTGTTCTATCAGGGGAAGGAAAAAAGTCCTTGAACATCAGTCAGAGGTTCCTTGATTATGAACAAAACATTATTCACAGGCTCAGGTGAGGGAGTAGAAATCAGAAATGAAATTGCTAGTGATTTCAGGATGATTTAAACTGCTTTTTAGTTTCCACACCAAAATACCAGTAGCAATGATTGCCTATCACCAAATATGACAGTTAAACCCTTTTTTACACAGTATGTGAAGGAGAATCTTTAAACACAATATTGTTTAATAGAATATCTGTAGGTTAGCATATGTGAGAATACAAGTCGTCATCATCGTTATGAACTGTGCTTCATCACTTCCTAATGTACACCTCCAAATTACAAAAAAATTGTCAAAAATGTATCTCAGAGAAGGCATCAGATTCATTTTATGAATAGGTCAGTGTTATAAATTCTTAGTAAATTGTTAGTCAGTAGGGTGCTTGCATGATTAAAACCTCCTGGGCTTTGGAAGGCGTTTACAGGAATTTGTCAAATCCTGTTCAGTTCACTATTGGGAGCATCTAAAAGACAAATAATGTTACATACAATCTGGCCACCGTAGATGTATTTCTGCTGTTTTAATGAGTTGCTCTCACTTTCAGACAACAATCATCCAGAAGGTATGCAAACAATTAAATGCATGATACCTGTTATGCCTATCCATTTAATGGCCACCTTTTGCTAACACATGTTCCGTAAAGTACACTGGTAGGTAGTATAGGTAGTACAAGCTGGCTTGTATTTTGGTAAAGCTGCATACTTTTTCAAGGGGAGGGAGACAGAGAGAGAGAGAGTTTCTGGCCATTTAAATAGTAACAGATATGGAGGAAACTAGGAGACACCACGAGGACAAAAATTGCATCACAGAGTCAAAATGAGCCAACCACATTATCACCTACCTTACGTTTGTTTGTTGGACAAACATACAAGTAGCTCAAAATAGTCTTCAGACCAACTTTATCATTCAGTTTCTCATACGTTGTCCCATAATCTGTTGACCTACAATTCAAACAGAGATTTCCTAAGTACAAACACTTAATCACAAAATCACGAGTCACTTTGCAGCTTTTCAATATAAGTCATGCTTTACATAGCAGAATGGCTCTCTAGAGCTTTTTGAATGATTCATGTAGCCCACAATGATACTTAATTATATACACACAGCATCATGTAAGTGCTTTTAATTTGCATTTAAATTAGATTAGGAAAAATTAAACCAGCATCTTTGCAAAGCATTTTAAAATAAACATGTACTCTAAGAAATGCTAAATTCTGCATATAGAAGATGATAATGATTGTCAGAAATGCCAAACAGCAGACAGCAAGAGACTAAACTTATCAATTCATTGTATACTCCAAGCTTAGAGTCATTTTGTTAAAATAAAGAGTCTTTCCTCAGCATATTTCCAAAGTAGCTGCTCCAGCTGATTGTTCAGTGAAGTTGGAGTTCAGTTTTCTACAAAAAACATTGATGTCCTTCTGAAAACCCAACTACTTGAGCATTACACCTACAACTTATACGATTTTGTTTGGTTTTGTTTTGTGGTTTTTTTTCCACATGGACTAGCAGAGAGTATGAACACATGTGCTTTATTCTTGCTTTAAGAGCCACCATTCAGTGGAGAAAATAATGTATTTCTGGTATGAGGATTGCCCATAGAGACACTGATTACATGTCTCAGGGAAGAACAAAACAAGTGACAAACAAGATTGTGGAGAGTTTCTGTTACATCTACTCTTAACATGTGACTGGAACCAAGATCAATTATCAGCAGAGGTTTTGTTCCTTACGCAGCTCATGCTTGCCTGAATTATGTCCTAATATCCAGGGGATTTAGATAATCAGCCCAAATCAGTACAGTTGGTATCCACAAATTGCAGAAAAGTTACGTGTATCTGGGTAACAGAGACATTTAAAAGTATAACATATTCCTGCAGATAGTAAATCTGCATCTTGTGCTTAAAATGTACAAACGGGACCATATAGAACTTCACTTGCAAGCAGTAACATAAATTTTCCCTTCTGCTAATCACTCCAAATCCAGTCATTCTAAAGTAAACCCTAAGCACCTGTTATTTCCAGGTTCTCTCTTATCTGGGAAACAATGGCTAAATTCACAAAGGTATTTAAGATAATTAATGCCTACAAATTTTTTTTTTTTTTCTTCTCTTGCATAGTGTGGAGGGTGTTAAATTTCTGGATCAAGTTCCACACCTACAGTCATACCACAGCTCTGGGATCTCAGATTTTGCAACCAGTACATGAATAAAACAAGATGACAGCAGCTTAGGTTTTTACCCATTAAGATGAATTGCACTAAAATGTGGATTTACATTAAAGTTGAGTTTTTGTCTACTCAGGAACTTTACAGAAGCACTTGCATGTATCTGTCCTGGTCACATGACAATTGACCTATGGTTTATGACCATAGCTTTTTTCTTTCCCTCCTTTCCCCTCTAATAAACACATGGACCCCTGTGTGCATATATAACCTTTGTTGGTTAGAACTTCTCATCTACTGATTGATCTTTCCCTTTATAAGGTCATCTCTCTCAGGAACACATATAAACTAACTGAGCTATTTCTGCTGTGGACTGAGAAGGAGGATACTGTTATGGTTGTTTCTGTTACTGAATATTTCACAGATGTTCCAGCATTCAGGTGAAGTGAGCGACAGCAGAATGCTGAACACAGCCCTGCCAAGGACTGAGGGTTCACTTTTGTAACCTCATCCACCTCACCACCTGGCCTTCTCAGAAATTAATATTTCTGTTGCGGTCTCCCTTAAAACCAAAACCTATCCTTTGTGAAATTTGGGCTGATGCAATCTTTACATGTGTGTAAGGACTAAATCTGACCTGCTGAGTTAGGAAAAAATATATTAATGAAGTAATGCAGCTCTTCTTTATACCAGTGACAGTGATTTCAAAACAGGACCCTTCAAATGGGGACAGAAGTGAAGAAAATGACACATAAAACTTGCTTTGAGGTTGTTAAAAGACAAGCAGCCAGTACCCCTGCCACAGCAGAAGCAAACAGATGTTGAAGGCCTATTGCAAATGGTAATCTTCGTTAGAATTGCCAGCCATTTCTCACTTCAAATCTCTAGGCAATTATTTTGCATTCATAGCTTTATTTACAGGTAACTTTCTGTACAGATGGAAGCATATGCTTCTGTCAACTTCTATAAAAGCAACTGAAAGACTGGAAAGCTTAGAAAAACATCATCTTTTGCAGATGAACAAAGGCACAAGGAATCAAAGAAGCTAATATTAGATGTTGCTCTTGTTACCACGTTTAAACTAGCAATAGCCAGTCCTTCGACCTGCTCAGTTACAAGTTGTTGTTTCTCTTACACCACTTTACGATTACCCTTCATTTTAACAGGGAGGTAAATGTTATACAAGAGGAGATAGGCACCTAGAAGTGCTTTAAGACAAAGAAATGGTGACAGATACACACACAGAGAGCGGTGGAACAAAAGAATTGTATCGAATGAAAACACTGCGTACATGTGAAGCCTATGTTAGGATCTAACCCAGGGGTATCACCAACCTGCACTCATCTTATTCCTAATTATATGTATGTATACAAGCAGGCTATCGAATGAAAACACTGCGTACATGTGAAGCCTATGTTAGGATCTAACCCAGGGGTATCACCAACCTGCACTCATTCCTAATTATATGTATGTATACAAGCAGGCATTGATTAGCAGTCTGGATAATGAGCTCTTCATTTGTCTTATTAAATGGGTGTATAAAGCAGCATGAGACTCCTAACCCATGAAAAAGTATCAGCCATTTGGTGATCCAAGAAGCCAGCTTAACCTGGAAGTGTTGTGAAAGGCAGATGCACTTCAGCAGGGTGTAGGCAGTAACAACAGTGTAGGATCAACAAATTCAATCCCAGTTATCTGAAGGGGAACGGGTATGTATCAACCGACATCTCCTACACTTTGTGTGGTAGGTTGCTTCCCTGAAGCTCTGCAGAGAGAACTCAGTTTTAGTGCATCTGTATAACACAAGCAGGGCAAGCAAATGCGTGGACAAATCATCTGAAAGGACTAAAACCAGGACCTGTAGAGCTAAAAAACACAAAAAAGAAACCCTATACTTTCTGAACCATCTGCTGAAAAGCCACAGCTACTGAAATAACTAGATGTAAATGAGCAAACAGTAAACCCCATTTTATTAGCACTTGTGTAGACACGTATGTTGCAATGGTTTCTCAAATTGTTTGGGGTGGGGGGTGTTTATACATATTTCATCACGTGAATTTAAATCCTTGTGTAAACTGTTTCATTTTGGCTTAGTACAGTTACAGGCTAAGTCAAAGTAAGTCCAGGTGAGTTTGAAATAGGAAGGTCTGCAGAGAGATTTTATGCATGTGCAAGTCTAACTACAGAAAAAAATAGATGTGTGTTAGGACATTGTGGATGTTACTGAAATACAGATGATACTTAGTAAAAGAATAATAATCAGAAACAGAGTATT
Source organism: Cariama cristata (assembly GCF_000690535.1). NCBI lineage: Eukaryota > Metazoa > Chordata > Aves > Cariamiformes > Cariamidae > Cariama > Cariama cristata. The sequence continues at coordinate 17,341 of NW_009596100.1, read as the reverse complement.
TAGACTCAATTCTGAACTTCACACTAGTCCTACCATTTTAGTTGTAATTGCTTCTATTAAATGCCAAATTTTACCAGTAGCTGTTTAGAATCGGATTCCCTGTTTTTTCAGTGAAGTAGAATGATTTCTGCAGACATCCAAGATGATAAACATTTTAATTATTACTAGTTCATTTGACAGTATAAAAAAATACCAAAACTGTGGGACTGAAGCTCTGACTTCCCTAAATAATAAATTAAAACAAAACTAGAAACACGTAGAATAATTTATATTTTGCAAACTATTTGCAAGAAAGTTGACATTTAAATAACTTCATTATTATTCATTGACAGGGCTTTTCCCCTCTCTTCCCGTCAGGATAAATGACATTTCTATTACAGTATTATAATAAACTCCTGCACATTTTAAATAAAGTCACTGAATTCCATTAGTCCACCTACTGTCATGAATATACCTCAATCTATTCCTACCAATATTTCACAATTATAACAGGCATTCTGAATCAACCGGTAACACGAACCCTATGGAAATTTTCTTCTTTCTCAAAAAGTGCAGACTGAAATTCAGAGGATTGTCAGTTTGAATATATAGATTGAATAAATTCACTAGGCAAGTTGCTGTTTACTCTCCCTTGTTACAAATTTAAGGTTATCTGAACTTATTTTACATAAGCTGCTGAAGACATGAAGAATCAAGCAGCTGATTGTTTGGTCAAGGTTTCATTTGCAACAAGATCTTTCTGGAACACTCCACGAGAGAAAAAAGAAAAACATTACATGAAGACTTTAAGCTGTGTAACATCATGTCTCCTGCCTATTAGAGTACAGCTTTCTTCCCATAAAAGACACGTGTTAACAGATGAAGTTCCTTGTTCTAACACACATCATTAGGAAGCAATCACTTTAATTTGCATCATTTACTATGGTTTTTCTTTTTTTTTCTCTTTTTCCACCAGTTATGCCTGGTTTTCACATATTAATGTGACTGCTTCCCCCACCTCCACCATGAGATGATTGTTTATGTATCATGTCCTCATCCTCCATCCTCCGCAGTTTAACTTGCTGCTCTAACTGCTGTCCGAGTGGCAGCCAGCCCTGGCAGACAGGACCAGGTGTGTCTGTAACATGGTTAGGGAGCAGCAAAGCAGGGCAGCCTGTCACAGCCAGGAGCAGTGTGAAGAGATGGGCTCTAGCCTGTTTCTCCCTCTGCACATGAATTCACCCCTGGCAGAAGTCAGGTGTTTTAAGTAAGAAACAACAATGACTATTAGATCATCTGTTCCAACCTTCCGCATAACTACATTTACCACCTGGTTTGCCTCCAAAGGGACTGGCCAACTGAGCACAAGATTTGCCAGTTGTTATAATATTAATCTCTACATGAGTAGATTTTTGGATGGAAGGCTTTTTCAGATCGCAGAAGGCAGAACAGTGGAGTCACAGGCTGTACTTAGAAAAGGCTTTCACTGAACAAGTTTTTGAATAAAGAAATAATTAAGACATTAAAAATTATCTTTCATGCCTGAATGTGAAAAATACTGGAGCTGGTAATTGTGGAGCATATTTGTATCCCTGTGTGCAACATTTTAAGTCTGTTTGTAAACTCTGCTGTACAGTTGTTGACTTTTCCATTCTTTCTTTCTGTGGATCTTTCTAGGTTGAGGTGCTATTCTCTCATCACTGAAACTGAAATTATTTCCTTTATCGTTTTATAGTCGAGTACTAAATTTTGCCATGCCATCATGTTTCACAAAAGCTAGTAACGTCAAAGTCTTCTTCAACAGCTAACCATTTAAGTTCACATGTTCTTCCTATTAAGTCTTTCAGAAGCCATCGATAAATACCACTTCTGGTCTGACGCCTGTTTGGATTTAACTCCTTCATGTGCATCCCTGGTATTTTTTCCAGAAAGTAATAATGTCTGATTTCAGCCTCTCTCTCAGGGAGGAACGGGTTTTTTTAAATCCCATTATTTATTTTCATAGAAAGTTACTCTTGCTTTACAAATCACTTTGCTTCACCAGTATGCTTCTCACCACCGGCTGTACAAATAATTCCCCAAGGTCTTGCCCATTTCTAATGGGAACTGTTTGCCTAGCCCATAGACACTGAAGCATTTTGAGGGGAGTTTTACATCTCCACGTTGAACAGCAATTGCAAGATGTAAACACAGTGAATCCTGTGTCCTTGGTCACAGTTTCCATGCAGCAAAGAGGCAGACCTTGCCCCCATTTGTACAAGTTTCTCTCCTGAGGTCACGCTCTGAATGGCTATCAGTGTCCGTCCATGTGTGTCCCTCCAGCACACAGGTTATCACATTAGAAAGTCTGGGGAATTTTTCCCATGGACTTTTTAAGGCAAAACACAGGACTTTTAAATATAAACTCCTGTACCCCACTGAGCAGTCCAGGCCTTTCAAACGTTGAACTGATTCATGTCCCTGACATACTGCCTCTGCTAAAGGCCTTTCTGCAGTGTAGAACCAGCCATACTGTGTCTTTAAGCCTTCCCTGGCCTGCTCTTCCTCACTTCATCAATGAATCTTGGCTGATTTTTAGCTATTGCTCGTTTGCTTTAAGCAGGGATTAAGCTAAAGTAAAGCTAGTTCAGAGAAGCTTTTTTTGCCTTCATAATATCTCTTCAGATACTACCATTATACCAAACTAGCCATGGGACAGCATAACTCTGATCAAACTTCCATGTTTAACAATCCATGGGCATCTTGTGCTTGCAAGCTGGCATTAAAGGGCTTTTTTTTACATCAGTTTCTGATGCCACTGTCTTTTTCAGCAGAAGTAACTTTCTACCATTGTGGAGATAGGCTTTTTTACCTTCAAGCTTCAGAGAAATTGCTGCATAAATGTTGGATACCCAAAGAAAAGAGCAAGATCAAATACTTTAGCAGAAAAAAAGAACACATTTGGATTAGATGGGAATGATGCACTTTTTTCCCCTCCTTTAACTGCTTCTGTCTGTCCTGCTTTGTTTGTCCAGTAATCTCTCTTTCACAGCACAGTACAATGGTTTCTCCTGCCAGCAGGCTAATATCAGAAGATTCTGGCAGTTGATAAAGTCTATATTCAGATTCCTCCCTCCTCTGCCTGCTGATCAGAGGTCAGATCCTGATCATACTCTCATGTAAATCCAAAGTATTTCCTGTGGAGACACACCACCATAAACATGGAACTGGACAGCATTAGTGATCAACTCACCCTGGCTTGGAAACAACTGCTTCCAGGAAATCAGAAGAATCTTTGCTGTCGCAATGCAAGACATGAAGATTTTTCTTTCAAGTGTACAATTCCCAGCTTTTTGTGCAAAAAAAAAAATGCACTGAGATTTGACTAGACTCTGCCCTGAAAGTGCTTTCTAGGCACTGTTTTGCAGGAATGGACTGTAAATCTAGGGTTTTGCTGTGGATGACCCCATTTTGAGAGCCACAACTACATTCTGGAACTCCTCAAACACTCCTGTGCTAAATGACCACTTGCAGGATTAGCTCTGAGAAAGAAGATGGGATGTCTAGGGCAGAGGACTGCATTCGTGGCAAAATAACTGTGGACTTACCGCCTTTTTTGCCTGGCTAACAGACCCCCAGCAAGACTGGCTGTTGCCACTGAGGGCAAGTAAGTTGGCAGTAGAAGGAACGGGGGCTTTCACCTCTATTCTGGAGCAGCAGAGGATGACTCTCCAGAGCTCTCCCCCTCACATCTCCCTTCCAGCTTCTTACCTTCCTGTGGCCTGAAAGACTTATCTCCAGTCTCACGCTGACAGAAGCAGTAAAAGTCAAGAAGAGTGTAGGGAGGCTAGCAATCATAACCACTTTAACTATCCTAATCCAATGATAGGTGAAAGCCTGCAGCAAGAAACAAAAGGACAGAAATTAAAGCACTCCACTTGACCTTCTCAGTGAAAGACTAAAGAGGGTGGCACTAGTGATGCCTTAGTTGAAACACTAGTGCAATCTCCCCTGTTCTTTCTAGGAGCCATTTTGTGCCACGGTGCCTGGATGCATGTGAGAATGATCAGTAACTCCAGCAGGACCACTGATTTTTGGGAGCTAATTAATATATTCCAAAAGCTGACACATTATTTACACCTGTGCATCTGACTATGTGCACTCCAAGCATTTTCTCCTTCCCTAAGTCCATAGTATTGTTTTTCAATTATTTTTTTTTTTCCATTTCCCATCACAGCATTATTTTCAATGAAGGAGCAGATCCTGAAGAAAGGAATGGAAGTTTACTGGCAACAGGCTTGGTTCCTTGCTACTTTAGGGAAATTTTGGGGGATCAGCTGACTACAAGTGGAAGAATACCAGTCTGGAAGATCTCCTTGTCCAACTGGCTTGTTTGTCAAAACAAACAAGTAGGCTAGGATGCAAATTTTCACCCTTCCTTCATCAGAGTATTTGCCACCAGGTAACATTGCAACTCAAAATGAAGCCATGCCCATAGACCCAGCCTGACTCAAGGCTTACGTCCACCACCACCAAAAAAAAAAAATATCTCAGCTTAGCTGTGATGGATATTAAAGCTGTTCTTCCTTACATTTAAATTAAAAGATGCATTTTAAGTTAGAAGAATTGAGAATGACTAATGATTCTTCGGGCTGTATGTTTACACGGGGCATACTGACATCACAGCGCCCTTAATGCCAAATTTCTGCATATAAAGTGGTTCTTTGAGTGTTGCATCTTCTCATTTCCACCCCAGTCTGCTGTAAATCACACAAATAGCTAGGACTATAGCCCAGTAATCATCACACTATTAACTTTCTAATTGATGGTAATGGTCAGAATAAATTTCAGGCACCCCAAAGGGCGGTTAATGGATTTTGTAGCTTGAGGGCAGAGCAACAGGAAGCTTTTCCATTAATCGGTGAGATGAGACAACCATACATGTCCTACACTCCCTACCCCATCATAACACTGAGGTCATTGCAGCTTTGTTGAAATGGTGGGTGTTGCCAGGCAAAAAAACCCCTCACAGCAGGCTGAGCTCAGTTGCAAGGTTTGAGATACAACCTCAGCAGAGATATATTAGCATCCATAGTCATGTTGTACATTGAGAAAACTGCTTTAGCCCATCTCCAATTAAGAGTAAGAAGGAGTTTTATTGTGTCATAAAAATGTTGTAGGTCTTCTCTGGCTTTTAGTACATACCCTGCAGAAGAGGCTTTCTAGCTAGCACCATCCAAGCATTTGCAACACAATATGCAATCTTCATTCTCTCCTGCCAGTGCAAATCAACAGCTAGAGAGCTTAAAAGATGCAGACAGCCCAAGATATTATTTTCAAAATCGCTATCCAAGCCCCTTAGTTGTTATAATGGAGGAGCTCCCAAGGACCAGTAGCATTTTAATACCAGCTAAAACTGTGCCTCATGTATTAATTTACATTAAAGTTAGTTGGAAGATGGAATTCCAGTCCCTTAGGCAATGCTAACAAAAATTTTTTTGCCCCGTTTTAAACTATCATGATTCCCAAAATCTGGACAGAATAAGAATACAGGGGGAAAAGAAATAAAGCAAAAAAAAAAATTCTGTGTTTCATCCCACCAGTACCAGCATTACCATTCTCCATTCAATTGAATATTTTATAATACAGTCTGGCTGTCACACCACAAGAAAAAAGCTCAAATGAAACAAGGGGAAAATCAAAATGAAACACAGTTTCAGTTTCAAATCATTCCGACATTTTCTGTCAAGATTTCCTTTTTAAAATATTGCAAGAGATTTATCTGACTAATGCTGCATTTCCCAGCAGAAAATTGTTCCACTGAAAAGGTTTCAATTAGTTCTCTGAGTCCTGGTAGTGAAAAGGCTAAGCTGTTAGCTAGACTGTTACTCTACCATATCACCCTAAGAAAGAATTTTTTGTTGCTGGATTTAAAAGCTGTGCTAGTGGATTCTTTGGATTACTGTACCCAAGAATCACTAATTAATGCTTTATAGCAGGCAAATACAATGAGTGTTACTTACTTTCTTTTTAAAACCATTTGAATGGTTTTTAAACCATTTGATGCAGCTGTACTGTGCATAGTAGTTTCAAATAATATAAATATCCCAGAGCCACACAGCTTTATTTTTTCCTCTTGGTAGAAGCACATTTATCACTATGTATCTCAAGGATCAGTGGGGTCATAAAGCTTGCTATTTATAGCTACTCTTGGGGTATCAAGCAAGTGGCAGTAATTTGTTCCTTTGACATCTAACCTTAGGTCAACGTCAGTAGCAGAAGATGGGTTTTTTACAGGAAATGAAAGTACACAGCAGAAGATTAATACCATTTTCTAGGTCTGAGGAGAATGCATGATCCCAATCACTCTGCCGAAAAAATGGTCAGGAGCATGTGCTATGTATTAAGAATAGAGGAAGATGTGGTCAAGGTGAGGTGCTCAAACAGTCTATTAGCAAACTGATACACTGGCATTTGTGCGTAGAGGAATTGCAAGCTGATAGTCTAGAAATGAGCTCAGCCTTTCTGGTTCTTTGATTCTGAAAGTCATCTTCAAGTCAGTGCCAGCTACAGATAAAATGGGATCTTGCTTTTATGTTACTGCTAAATGACACAAAAAAGTTAAAGCTAGGCTGTAAATTCCATATCAGAAACATCTTGTACAAGATCAAGTTACCATTTTGCCCTGCATTGCAAAAACATCTTGTATTAATTATATTTTCTGTTTGTGAGAAAATAAAGACTGCAGATTGAAACATCTTGAAAGATTCCTTATTAAATAGGCCATATTAATCCATTACTCACAACTTGTATTCGAGTGCCCTAAAAAAAACCCACAGAATTTGACCAGATTTTTTTCCCCGCAAGCCATCTGTTTTTCAGTTATTTGGAATCAAAGTTAAGAATGGTCTTTCCAAAGCTGTAGGTGCATAAAGACGTTAATTTTACAATCCTGTCATTAAAATAATGCTATCAACAGGAACTCAGCCAAGTACCTGAGAAATCCTTCTACCTCCTTATAACAGACCTATCATCCTCAGCCACCACCAATTCCCTTAAAAAAGGTGTCTTCCAACACGCTCAGAAAGTCAGTAAATTTCAGCTTTGCTGACACCCAAATCTCATACATGACCACAAGAGCCACGTAAACCGCCAAATTTATGTGTAATGCCACAACATACCTCCAACAGAGTCCACTTCCAGGTACACTACTGCTCTGTGCTAACACAATCATGCAACTATTAGTGCAATGGATTCAATCAGGTTGCGATATAGGTCCCCTACTGGACAGTGGGCAGGTAGTGGTATAAATTATACATGTCTACTCATATTCCTAATCATAGGAAGTGGAGGTGGCATTAGTGGAAAAGAAAATAATCCATCATATGTTGGACAGACAAGATCTTAGTGTTTACTTCCAGGCTGTGGGCAATACAGCCTACTTAACTCCTAACCCAAAAATGAGCTTATCTGGCTATATTTATGGAATATTTCTAAGTGCCACGTGGAAGTACTCCATGTCCCAAAACAGCTGGAAAAAGCCATGCTAATTTTACCTGTGTGGAATCCAAGTCTGGTAGAATGAGTGTTATTAATTACAAAAGGTTCAAATTTGCACTTTGAATGGCAAAGGTCACACAGCTACATAAAGATAACACCCTCAAAAAGAACCTTCATAAGTCCCTGGACATTTGTCTGGGAGACATTTGCCAAGTCCTGTTCTTCTGCTTGATAGAAAATCACTGATAAATGCCCATAAGTGGAAGGTCTTCAATTTACTTTTGATTCATTAGGGCCCAATTAAAACAGACACTTTAAGTAAGAAGTCATCATAATAGCCAAACACTGGAACTGTCATGCTGGATGGTGGGGAAAGCAAGGAGACAAGAGCGGGTGCAAGATTTTAAATGTGCAGTTCAACTGGGGAGCAGACATTCCTGTATCACAGGCATGCCCAAATCCCCACTTTCAGCATTATCTACCCACACATGCGCCTCCACCATCTATCACACAGGCTGCCAGAAATCTGATAATTTGTTGCTTAAAGATCCAGTAGCAGGTGAAATAAGACCAGACAACTGCGACCAATTCTTCTAGGTCTCCACAGATCAAATCCCTGTCAAAAATGCACTGAATCCCCCTACTTCAGTGGATTAGAATTGGAGCACTGTAAATACACCAAAAAAAGTAGTCAGTGATTTTTCACTGTTTCAGAATAAGGTTCTCTGTTCAGCCCATCTAATCTTTGGGTGAATAAGGCACCTTAACCTTCACATCATGTGTGGTTTTTTCTATCTCCATCCTCTTCGCTCTGTTTTAAAATTTATGGTTACCATTTAGGCTGATTTCAATTTCCATTAATAATATGTGCAGTTGATGTACATTTAAGTGATTTTAATCATGTTGTAGTGACAGGTTTAGCTTAAAGCAGGGCTTCACTTAGAACTATCAAAGTAAATTTCTCTTGAAAAGGTCAGTTTAACATTTAACAGGAGGGCCCATTCCAGACAAATTAGAATTTGCTCCACTTGTTTCAAGTGCAAACACTTTTCAAGCTGGCTTCAATGGAGGCATGTCAATCAAAAGAAAGAAGTGTCAGGTGCCCAAGGGAGAAGGTTCACTGATGCCTCCCTGCACAGCCAGCCCAAAGGTTGCTCAGACACATGGGCAAAACTGAAATATTCCTGCCCCACTGTTCAAGGACTGGGGCTGGACTGGAGCCAGACCACACCATAGAAAGTAGGCAAGGCAGAGCTGGAAGAGTTTAGGAAAGCCCCTGAGAAGTCAGACTTCTCATTTCTAATTGCTGCAGCAACAGGAATGCAGTGGGGACAACCTTGTTTGCTACAGAGAGGGGTTATTTTGCGTGTATCCCATGAGGATCTATTATTGCTCCTGTGCCTGTCAGGAGTTCAGCTGTCCAGGACCGCAGCACAGTAAGCAGTGAGTTGATACCTGTAATGCTGTGGCAGTGGCATCCTCAGCAATAGCCCAGTTCCCCTACAGCTGGAGTTGGTCCTGCCTCCAGCCTAGGAAGACAAGTGCCCTGCAGCATTCACCCAGACAGCTCTTCCACAAAATATTTTCTTTACTAAAAGGCTTCACATTAGCATTACCACAAGTCCTGAGTAGATCATATGTGGCAGGTACTGCCTTGCCTGCTCTGGATGGGTCAGAAAACCAGTACCCATTTTTTTGTTTTGTTCTCACCAGGACACTTCTCCAGAGTTCTGGTCAAACCACTACATGGAGACAGGAAAATGTTCTACCCTTGCTGCAGCCAGCCTCAGAAATACAATTTCTCGAGTTTTACACAGTCTTTGTCAGGAGACCACCTCATAAAGACACATGTTCCCAGGTTTATACCACTGCAACATATAATGTAGGATCAAGTCAGATAAGTTTCACAGTTCCAATCTTACTTTACCACTGGGAGTTCAAACTGACAGTAGCATAGGCAATTAACACACCTTCTCTGCCTTCAATTTGCTTTCTATTTATTCTATGGCATCTAATTCCCGTAACAGAAAAGAGAGGGAACAAGCAATCCCTGCCTTCCTTCTTTGAGACTTTCATGATTCTACAGGTGTCTGACACATCCCCATTAGTTGTCACTTTCCAGACCAAAGGATTCCTGTCCAGTTCAATCATTCCTTCCACACAAGTCAGTCCATACCTTCACTCATCCTTCAGGCTCTTCTCTAAACCTTCCCTACTTCTAATATACCCTTTTTGAAACAGGACTGACCAAAACTCAACACAAAACAGTATTTCTGTTACTATTTTATGGTTGTTGAATCAAGACCTCAGTTCTTGAATTTCACTACTTACAAGGGCTTGAGGATGAACCTACTGTCAGGCAAAAAGTGGTGTATAACCACTTAACTGATGTGAATCACGCATCTGAGCTTTGAAGTTGCTCAGTAGGCTCGGAAGATGCCTACTCCCATGGATTCAGCAGAATCTTGTCATGCTAAAAGTCCCTGTGTTCACGCTTCCTTGGAGGCAGCAAGACATCCTGCTGCAAGGCAAAAAAATACCCTGTGGGAGCTCAAAGCAAGTTCAACTCAAAAAGGGGAGAAAAACAACCCGTTTGCTGTACCCTCTCTGTACCCTGCAGCTGGTATCATCACAAACAGAAAGCAAGAAATAAGCTGTAACATTTGAATCTTTGAACCAGTACCTGTAGAGAACACATAGTGACACGAGATCTTGTAGCATCTCCGCATTGCTGATGACCTTTCATTGTTAACAGCCACTGCGATTAAGACCTCCTGTTATTGTCCCACCCATACAAGAATGTAATGTGTCCTAGTATATTTTTTTTCATTGAAAATAAAGGTTTTCCTAAGTATGTTTTACATCAGGTTATAGTTTCTGGATAGAATCAAAACATCCTCCAGGGACATAGCAAACCTTCCCAGCCAGCTGGCTGGCTGAATTACATCATCCATTTAGTGAAAAGTTTCACAGTCTTTTTCGCTGTCATGTTTTACTACAGTTTCAAAAATGCAAGATTCCTCATAAACCAGAAATTCTGTTTTTTCAGCCAGCTAAGTGGATTCATCATGGTGTAAACTTCCCCTATCAACTCCCAAGCTCTCCAGGAGTCCTGGAGAGGCCTCAAAGAGTATCTTTGACATCTGTACTGTCACACTGCCTGAACAATCTTCATTATTTCACAGGCTTGTGCTTCTGCCTAGAAAGGGGGGGTGGGGGTTAA
>NW_009596100.1:0-6629 GCF_000690535.1 Cariama cristata | reverse complement strand
TTTGCCTAAAAAGGGGGGTTGGGGTAAAAAAAAAAAAAAAAAAAAAAAAAGACGACACACAAACCAAAGAACCACACACACATTGAAAGTTCAGGGATAAAACTGAAACTCAATTCAGTCATCTGCAGGGTCACTTGGAAATGTTTCAGACATGTGTTTTCACTTTAGAAAATGCCAACCTGCCAAAGTAAAACTTTTCAGAAAAGCTACTGAATGGAATTTCCTGGCAGAACATCAAAAGGAACAGATTAGTTAGTTCTGGGAAGATATCCACCTGAGATGTAAAAGGTCCAGGCTTTGGTAGAAGGAAAGGACAGCATATAGCAAAATAGTCAGCTAAAGTACTGCTGCATTTACAGCTGTCTAAGCATTAAAACAACAGTTGGGGCCATTATTGCAGCAACCACCAATACAGTGAAATTAGTTTCAATCAAATCTTCTTTTACAGCAAGGCAAATGCTGAGATACAGTCACTCTTAAATGATATAAAACTTCAATTTAGGAGCCTCCTCCATCTGAAGAGAGCTCTCTGAGCCAATGTACTACTTATTTTTTGTGGGGTGATGATCTTCAGCCCCTTGAACTCTGCTTGTGTGTAGGACAGAAAGAGATGTTTAATAATGCAGCTACACTCATGATTATGGAGCAGAGTAATAGATTCACCAGCAATTTGACTAATCAAGCTGACAAAGTGATTGGGTTCAAAAAAGGAACAACTCTCCCAGCAGCAGTTCATTAAAATAAAAATGAAACTCTGCATATTTCCAGTGTAAAAAAAAAGTATTTACTGGTCCATAAAAGGGAAGGAAAGGGAACAACCTGGATAATCTCAACTATCAGCAAGATACAGGTAAGAATCAGGTATATGGTGCAGCAAAGACTGGACTGGCTCTTCTAGCTTCATCGCAGAGGATCAGCAAACAAAGCCTGCGAAGAAGTTGTTCTGCAAAGAAAGCCTTTGTACCTATAGAACTATTTAGGTCAGGTGATTGTGAACAGCAGTTGAAGATGACATGTTTTCTTGTAGCAACGGAGCCAACTGTGGCTCTGAGGGAGGGCCACGACAAACCTCAGAAAGTGAGCTAGGTTTTGCATGAGAAATGTGTGGTTGCAAGAAAAAAAGCAAAGCTGCTTTGAAAATGGAAGGCTGACTCATCCACACGCAGCACAGCAGTAGTCCCATGAAGTTATCAACACTGCATGAGGTTGCTGAAAGTCAAGAAACTCAGCCTGGGTGGCAATGTGAGAATATATTAAAATAAGTGTATATTTATAGAAATGTTTTATTTATGAGAGCAGAACAGAATTGTTGGAGAGAATGAAATAAAACTCCTGTGATTTTTTTATCATTTTATTTCATCTTAAGGCTTAACAGGAAAAATCCTAAAGTTATTAATCGTTAAAAAAACCTACAGGTTTTATTGGATTCCTGAGCTGTTAACAATTTTTATAAGACATTTCAAAATGGTATATAGTAGATATGATAGATGTAATAGTTTGTTCTGGCTTGGTTTGCGGGGTGTTTGCTGTAAGAATAGACCAGTGATATTTAAGAGGAAAGCTACTGGTGAAGAGAATGAAGGAAATAAGCAATGAGAAAAGATGGTTCAGGAAAAGCTACCTCTTAAGTGGCACTTAAGGATCATTAAGGGATATTGACAGAATCGGGTAGAGGAAGGGTTTTGATCCGAGGGTAAAGGAGCAATTGTGTCTGCAGGAGAGGAACTGTGTTACCATCCAAACTAGTTCAAACCACCCTGAAAATCCCTCAGGAAGGCATCTAAGTGGGACAAACATTCCCAAACTCTGTAAATGACAGCCACCAAAGAAGGGACTAGTATCCCAAGACTGGCTTTATGGCTTCATCACTGATGCAGGAAACTAGAAGAGGGAAGCTGAGGGTGAGAGAGAAATTGCACACTCCAAAATTTCTTGTTGCAACAGCAGATACAGAAACCCTTGCTACAAAAAATTGCCCTGAACTACTTTAGCATTGCATGTACCAGACGTGCTTTCATCACCTTGAGATTTTCAATATACTTTCTCATTTCCTCTCACAGTTTAAATAAAAAAACTTCACAGTTTGAGGAAGCTTACCTTTATATTCATTAGCGGTTTACAGACACCAAAAGAAAAGAGCATATGTTAGCAAATTTTTTCAGCCAAATTGATAAGCATGGAAGAATACAAACTGTATTTAGGTCAAGACTCAGGAAGATAACTGAATTCTACAGGACAGATGTAGTCATCAATGCTGGGAGCTCTTATTGGCCAAAAAGAGGCAATATGGCTAGTTTTGAAACCATGAAACTCTTACATTCCCACTTTTACATTTCAGACATTTACATTCCTTTGGGAAATTCCTGTGGATTAGGTCCCAGTTCTGCTTTACTGAGTTTCTTTTCAGAGGGAAGGAGATGTTTAACTCATTTCACCATTCCCAAATGTGATGTTGCTCAACTATCCAAAAGAAATGGACAGCCAGGGCAAAATGCCTGGTGTTATATGCCTGCATTTGAGCCTGAAGGCACTCAGATGTATCTTCTGCAGCCTGTGGCAAGGTGAGCAGGAAAAGGAACCTTATTCTGTAAGGAAACAGAGGGATAAATCGAAAACTCTAGTGATTGCATTGTTGCCCCTGAAACATGACACCACTTTTGCCTCTGTGAATGAAAGCTATTCAACTAGATCAGAGGCTGAACTGTCTTCAATCACTGGACTTGTGTACAATGATTAACTTTTAGCTCATCTAAACAAAAACCTTCAAATAAAACACCTCCTTTGCCTATTCAGGAAGGGAGATACCAGCTCAGCTAATTAGACATAGATGTCATACCAGCTAATCAGCATACCTATATTCATCCCAGTGATTGGTATCAGATGGGGAATTACTTCAGAATGAACCAGGGAATTAAGAAACCACACCTTTGGGACCTGCTGGAATAGAAATCTTTGGCTGACAGAGCAAAAAAAGATGCAGGAAATAAAGCAGCAGCTAAGAGTAAAGTTTGCTTTAGAAAATTAGGAGCGAAGAGAGGCAGAAATGATTCTTGTGGCAATTAATAGACCATCTGATCTGCAGCACTGGTGAGCAACTCAGTAGTAAAGAGTCTACTTTAAGGGAAGCACTGGTAACTAAGCATAATAAATTATGAATCCCAGAAAGTCAGCCCAGAGTGCAGCAAATAACAGTGCTGGAACACAAACAGTAAGTAAATCACACACACCTCTGCCTGGGACCTGGCACTAGATCTCTGTTCTCTGTCTCCAGACAAACCCACTCCTAGTCTATTATTTCAACTAATGGAAGAGACTTTTTATGCTGAATAAAGACATTATTACTTGTCTACTCTGTGACTCTGCCAGAAAGGCAACACTTACAGTGCATCTTCCTTACTGTACCACTGGGCATTAACTCAGCTAACAGTGCTGACAAGTCCTTCCTGATTCAGAGGCCAGCAAGTTCAGCTCCTTGAGTGTAACTACCTTATTTTTGCAGGACTTTGTCAGTAAAAGAATTATGCTGCCAGCCCTAAGAATGTAGGTCTCTTAGCAGTTTATCCTAGCTTTACTTTTTTTTTTTTGCATTTACACATTACAGAGCAATATTTAAGATATAGCTACATTTCTGAACAAACTGTTCTGTGAGCTCAGTGAGTTAGCAGCAGCAAGCTTGGGCCTTTTAGAAGGACTTCTGCCAGCTCATGATCTGAGTAGATGAGATTCATCTCCCACATGTCTCTGCCACAGCTGTACAGCAATGTTACAGCCACATACCAGGCACTGCTGGTGACTTAAAAATCAGGTCAACCACCTGCACCCACTACACAGAACCACAGAGCAAGAAAGAGGCCATGGCACCCTGCTGCAGGCGAGCAGGAGCTAGGTTTGATCAGGAGATTCTAACAGTAACTGTGGGATGCCCAATGAATTTTTTCCTTTTGTCTCCCAGAGAGGGCACAGTGTTCCCAATAACACATCAGCAAGGACAACAGCCTTAGCTGGCCATTGATCTAACTTACCCACCTGCACCCATTTGATTTCTCTGATGCAGCACAGCAGCTGCCAATCAGATATTTTTAAAAAAAAAAAAAGAGTCCTTTAGCCTCAGTCAAATTCTTCCCTAGAATTTATCTCTGCCTTAACTGTCCAATCCCTTGGACAATAAGCCTATTCATACTATTGAGGCAACTGAGTTTGATTCTCCATAGAGCCCTCTCCTCTGGGTTCACCAATCTCTGTTATTAACTTTGGCCCCTATTCACAAGCTTCAAATGTCTCCTAGGAATCAGATGCCTACAGCAGATGGTGTGAACTCCTCCAAAAAGTAAGGCAGGAAGCTGTGAGTTGTTGTCTGATGTGCCAGCAACACATCCTTCCCCACTGCATTGGGCTCACCCGTCTGCTGTATCCACCTGATTCGCTAGATACTCAGCTGCAACAGTCCTAGCGCAAGGGCTGCCTTCATAGGAGGTACATTACTGGTAGGTGTCCAAACAAACAGAAATGAGCAAACCACTTTATAAATACTAATTCAATTTATAAGAACTTTGTGTACTTATGGATGGTACAGAAAAGACAAAACAAAGTAGAAAACAACATTCTGTCTCTTTGGATAGAAAAAACTGGTAATGAGCCTGATACAAAGCTTACTGAAATCTGTATAAGCCTTTCAATAGACTTAATGACAGTTTACAGGAGAATCTGTATAATTATCTTTATATAATTACATAAAAGCCTGTTAGAGGTTTAGTGATTGAGAAGACAAATGTTTATGACATCTCCATTCAGAAAAGTTCTGGGCTCTTATGTGATGTTCCATAAGAAAATATAAATGTATTATGTAGCTTTCAGAGCAAGACTTAAAATTCTTGAAACAAACAAAGGAAATGACAGAAGCAGGGAGGCCAGAGAGGCAGCATTTTACAATGGAAAGGAAGGGACAAACCTTCGTGGGAGGACAGGATGACAATGCCCAGTGGGATATGTTAAGGCACATACATGATGACTGTCAAGTGTAGGCCAAATACACATGTAAATAAAGTCTCTAAGGCACCTGAGATGTTGCCGATTCACTCAGCATCCTCTCCCCTTTCCTGGATGGATTTGAGCTCATTAACTGCAGGTGGAAGACATCAGTTCCTATGCGAAATAAAACAAGTGCCAAAAAGAATGGAATTATGCAGCCAGATTTACACCACATATCTGATGTGTACTTTTCCTATGTGCCAGACTGAGCTATGGCCTTTTTCTGTTTTCCAACATAACATAAATCCCTCCATCAAGAGTAGATCTTTAAAGTTTAACATAAGTGTCAGTGCTCAATCTTTAAGGAGAGAGAGGGAGATCCTGCATAAGGGCAGGCAGACACAGTGAGTGTTGGTATCATCCCATGCATGATATTACCTAGAGCCATTGAGAGTAACACTGGCAACAACTACATGGTACCCCTTTTCCCCAACTTTCCTTTCCATCAGTGAAAAGATATTTTGCAGCCAGTAGCGGCTGACTTATCCTATCAGATGGCAAATATCTAGGCCTTACAGATGCTAAGGCTCCCTTTCAGATTTCATTCTTAGAACAGAAAGGACATAGCTTGCTAGAATTTTAATTCCCTCTGCTTTTTCCTTTCTGACCAAGATTTCTACAGGTACTTTTGGTGGGGCTTTTTCAGATCTATCTGAAAGGGAACTCAGCTCTATCAAACAGGGAAGGAGAAGGTAGATTCAATTCTCTACATCACACTCAACCAGAAGGCGGCAGGGCAGGCACCATTAAGTTCATTCAGAAAATTAAATTAACAAGCCAATAAGGTCACCATTGTAGGTTCAGGGACACTAATTAAATAGGAATCAGTGACTTGTTGAATCATGTGTCCCAAGCAGCTGGATCTTCAGAATCAAGGTCATTGCCACCTCTCTGAAAAGAAAAATATTTCTGAAGTGGTAGGAATAATATGGCCATCCTGGAAGCAATAAAGAGCTGAAGATCATCCAAGGACCACCACTACTTTATTCCTCCATATTTCCGTTTTCTACTAAGCAACACGGTACAAATCTACACAGCACAAGTTTATTAAAGAACCAGAGTTTTTCCTTACTACTTAATGGACCTTTGCAAAGTTATCCCTTTTACTTTCTCCATTCATTGAAAGGATAAGGCAATGCTTGAAGAGTCGTTAATAAAACTCAAAGACACCCTGGTCTCCATCTGACATATGGAGCTCCTGATACCAAAGGGTTAAAAGAATTCAGCTAAAGTAACAGAAAAGCAGGCACGTCCTTTAGCCTGGCATCTCAAGATTAGCAAGCATCAAGAAAAAGAACAAATGATAGAAGAAGGGACACTTATCTAAGTCAGTAGGCAAGAATGTGGAGAGAGGCCTCCAAGAGAGGGAGTTCTAGACATGAAGGGAGCCAAGCTGATAAAATGTTACAACCCACAGACATAAACAATAAAGTAGCTGAGAGCAGGACAGAGGTAATTGTAGTAGTGGGAGATCACGCCCTCCAACTCAAATGGACCCGCCAAAAGAGGGCAAAGCACTGCTTGGGGAACATGCGTAGTTAATATAGAGGCTTCATTAGTCCTTACTGAGGATGCGTACTGTCCTGGTTTGGCTAAAACAG
>NW_009596099.1:0-20421 GCF_000690535.1 Cariama cristata | reverse complement strand
CAGGACTAGGGAAGTGATTGTCTCCCTGTGCTTGGCACTGGTGAGGTTGCACCTTGAATGCTGTG
Source organism: Cariama cristata (assembly GCF_000690535.1). Lineage (NCBI taxonomy): Eukaryota > Metazoa > Chordata > Aves > Cariamiformes > Cariamidae > Cariama > Cariama cristata. The sequence goes on along the minus strand of NW_009596099.1, from coordinate 20,356 downwards.
TCCAGTTTTGGGCCCTTTGCTACCAGAAAGACCCTGAGGTGCTGGAGCGTGTCCAGAGAAGGGCAACGAAGGTGGTGAAGAGTCTGAAGCACAAGTCTGGGAGCGGCTGAGGGAGCTGGGGCTGTTTAGCCTGGAGAAGAGGAGGCTGAGGGGAGACCTGATCGCTCTCTACAATGACCTGAAAGGAGGTTGCAGCAAGGTGGAGGTCGGTCTCTTCTCCCAAGTAACAAGGGATAGGACAAGAGGAAATGGCGTCAAGTTGTGCCAGTGGAGGTTTAGATTGGATATGAGGAAGAATTCCCTCACTGAAAGGGTTGTCAAGCATTGGAACAGGCTGCCCAGGGAAGTGGTTGAGTCACTGTCCTTGGAGGTATTTAAAAGGTGTGTAGATGTGGTGCTTAGGGACATGGTTTAGTGGTGGACTGGGCAGTGCTAGGTTAACGGTTGGACTCGGTGATCTTAAAGGTCTTCCAACCTAAATGATTCTATGATCCTATAGGAGCCCTTCTCTTTATGGGATAAACCAGGGCTCAACATTAGGCCACAAAGTGACTCTTGATGTATGAGCTGAAGAGAGAGGAGGTGGTTTGAACATTGCCCTTGCCAAGAGCAGCCTCCTCGGGGAGCACTTGCCTGAGCCGATATGTCCTTAGTAGTACCTTAGTCTGCCTTGCAGCTGGATGGGAGTCTTCCCTGGGGTACAATATAATCTCCTCTCTTTAGGAAATACTGTTTTCTTCCTCCTGTGGACTTCCCAGCTCTTCTGACCAGGATCCATTCCCAAATCTTGATTTTTATTTTGCTTTCGCTGCCTCATTTCTGGTACTCAATGTCCAAGCTGGAAAAAATTAACAAAACCTTTACAACTAATAAAGCACTGCTACGCTCACCCTGTGCTTTTCTCCCTGTACCTCTGTTGTATCTTTCTTTACTTATAACCCCCTCCGTCTCATTTTCTTTCTTATTGCTCCTCTCATGCTTGTCACTTGCCCATTTTAGAATTTTTCAGCACCTGATACATCTGGTAAATGAGAACTGGATTGCTAATAATTAGATAAATTTCTGTGTGAAGACAGGGTTAGAAGGTCAAGACTAGCTAGTTCTGAAGAAAACTAGTAGGAGTTAATGTATAAATCAGCATTTGAAGTCAAATTTCTTCCTATTTGCTGTTTTAAAAAATAAAAGGACATGGAAATATTAAATTGCATTGAAAGACAACAGTGTAAAAACTAGTAATTTTTTTAACATGATACATCATGAGTGCATGGAACTTGCTACTTTTGGATGTCAACATGTAGTGATGTTCATAGTAAAAGGAGTGAGGCATTTATTTATACAGCTAATGAGAATCCATACCATTAGAGAAGATTTAATTAATAGAAGAAATTTGTAAGATGTATGCTTATAAATGTGTGTGCCCCCTTTTAGAAATGAATGCCCTCGCTTCAGAGCATGAAGCAGCCACTGACAGGAGAGAACTTTGTTATGAAATACATAGCTGGGCAGCATGTGGTAGCAAGCACTGCCCGAGGGACCGCTGCTCTGCCTCCAGCAGTTCCCGGCACCCAAGGCACCCAGTGGAGCATCCCCTGGCTGGTAAAAGCACAGGGCATTTTAGGCAGCCTGGTTGCACGTGCCTGTTGGCTTTTTTCAGGGTGGTAAAACTGGCGTCTCTGTATTTCAGAAGAGCTTCAAGAGATCTCTTAATGAGAACACACAGCTAGACGGATTTTAGTTTCATACAACTTTCAGTCTTTAATACACAGAATAAGGCTCTGAAGGACTTTGTGCTTTGCGTTCCTAGCATGCACCACAAAGCCCTTCTGTCTGGGAGAGCTGATATCTGAAAGATGCTTTACTGACCACACACTTTGCAACATCTCTCTGCTCCCAGGTGTGTGCACGTGTATATAAGTTTATGTGCACCCTAGGAAATGTTTTCTTTTAATACCTTTTTTGAATATTAAACATCAGTATTTTTGTCACTGTTTTGCTTTTCATTAATTCTTTAAAGCTGATGTTAACTAGCAAATTAGATCTGAAACCAATCAAAAAAGCTGTTGCTGACTGATGCAGAACAGCATGGTATTTGACTGGGAATAACCACAACTATCGCAGCAATAGAATTGGCAATAGAGTACTAAAACTAAGCACATCTCTAGAGGGCTCTACTTATTGAATGATCTAAGCCTTGTACATCTTCTGTCATGCAGCAAAATACCAGTATAACTCATTTACAATAGACAAGGTAGAGAGTGTGAGTCAGTCTCCAAAAGTCAAAGCAAACTCTCATCAGCTGCAGAAAATGGCTGCTGGTGGGTGGATGCTTGTTGCCTTGCTAATCTCCGGGTGCACAGGCATGGCGGGGCATCTCCCTGCACTTGGTGTTATACAGAGCAAACCGGAGACGTTTCGCCCCAGTACGTACAAGCTGATAAGGCAGAGGTGGGAGGTGTGTGAAGTTACCCCATGGGCTCGCTGGTCAGGGGTGCCACTGCTCCACAGCCCGTGCTTTGTCAGCATCATGACAGTATGGCCAGCCTGTGAGGGAGCCTAGGTTTTGACTGTGGAGGCATCCGCATCAATAACGTTAGAGGAATAGGTATTCTTGTAAGTCTTTGATAAATAGCTACAGCAAATAAGAGGCAGATAAGATGCTGTGATAAAAAGACAAACAGGTTATACAAGATACACTAGGAAGAAAACAAGTTAGATAGCTTTATAAATCACGCCAAGGAGTTATGTGACACAAAAGTTTGCTCTTTGCTAGAGAGGCTAATGGGGAAGTATGGGCAGTACCTACAACCAGGAGAGCTGTACAATGGTAAATGAGAGAAGTTAAGTGTAAGGACAGCCTCCAGGATTGCAGGAAATTATTATTGTTTTATCATCACACCATTTAGACCTGGCAGCTTAGGCAGACCTGGGTTTACATCTATCCTTCCAGTTTTATCAATGACAACAGCTTAAAGAACAGTAAAAATGGTTGTAAAGGACTCGAGGTCCCTGCAGAAACTCCAGGTGATGTTAGTGGTCCTTGGAGCAGACCCTGTATTTTGCTTCCCTTTGCTGTTGAAGTGTCGTGTGCTTCTTGATTCCTCTTGGTCTGAGATCACACTTCACACCCTCAGGGGAAGCAGGGTCAGGGATTTCATCCACTGCCAAGCAAAAGGGTGCATTGCACAGCTCCATCCATATGGCAGCAGACTAGAAATCTTGGTAGGATCCTTTTTTGCAGGAATGTGGGGGGGGCCAGGCAAGCCATGAGCCAAGTGGGGCTGTTGTCAGGGTTTCTGAAAGTCCCTCTGGAGCTGCTGTGTTTCATCCCTTTTTATAATCTTCTTGAGCAAAATGACACATTGATAAAGTGCCTAGGATAAATAGTGTTTTCCAGACATTACCAGACAGTGGGGACTTTCTCAATGATCCTTTGTCACTGTTTAAGATCAAAAAGGTTTGTAACCAGTGAAATGGGAGGGGGAAAAAAAGGCTTCTTGATAACTGCAGTGAGTGTTTAAGTATCCTATTGTTTAGTTAACATGTTTTGACAGATGTGGTTTCAAGATGCTTGAAAGTCAGGGAAAAAAAAAAACCAAACCCTATATAAACCTCATCAGCTGAGGACTGGAATTTAGATTTACTTCTTACTGAATAGAGCTATTGTGTTGTACCATGTGAGCTAGTGAAAATGCATAGCCATAACAACCCTTGGATTTAAAACACTATATACCAGGTGGACTTGCATGGAGTGATCAGAATACTAAGTGTCACTGGTGGTTTACAATGAGACTGACAGATTATTTGTTCTGGGAAGAAAGATGAGTAGGCCTGCTGTAAAAGTGTGAGGAATCTCTGATTGGGGGACACATGGTAGACAGGCCGAACATCTTTCATTGTGATTAAGCAATATTAAACACTGAAGTTGGATTGCTTGTTTTGGTGATGCTGTGGCTCCCTGCATGTCATGGCAAGTTAATCTGCACCTCTGGCTCAGCGGTAGCTGGGGGATGAATTTTGGCATTTGGAGTATGTTTTATAACTTGTTCCCCTTCTCTGAACTCCCTATTTGAAGTAGGGTCTATGTGTGAAAACAGTCACTCTGAGCTTTGATCTGCTTCAGGATCTGACCCAACAGCACTGTAATCTCTGCCATACAGAACAGAAGGCTTTAAAAACAAGCATGGCAAGATCTTCACCAATTTTGAGCTGGGCTTTGATAAGGTTTGTACTACTGTTTGATTTTCCATATCCTGCAAGCTTCCACTTGTAGTACCTGCTGTGCTAGGGCTTCAGAGGGGAATCTCGAGGGACCTTGCCTGTTACTGAAGTTCCAGCTTCTGATCTGGTCCTCGCATCGCTCCCTGCAGAGGAAAGATGACATGCAAGCACGTCATGCAAACATGTCACTTATATAGGAATTAATAACTTTGAGCCTTTCCCAAGCAGTCCAGACCTCCTAGCCCACAATGAATGGAAGCAATAATAGTACCGCTAAACAGTAATGTTTGTAAAATGGCAGGTTTTGGCTAACTGAGCTTCCCAGCACAGTCCCTCCTTGTTGGCCAGCAGGGCCTTCTGGAAGGTTGGCCAGCCTTGGCTGCAGGGACATGCTACTGGTATGCACATTTGGCCAAAAACCATGCTGGGAAAAGCAGGCACAGCTACTGATTTGGATGTAATTACACTTGCTAACACTTGAACTGAGTTTGATCCTCAACTCTGTGGTAGTATTTAGGCTTCTGGTGCTTTGCTGTGTCTGCCATTTGCTCAGGCCAGCTACACGCAGAGGCAGTGCTGCAGCTCTTTGGGGCTTACAGCAATCCTGTTAGTTAGGGTTTTGTGGGGGGTTTGCTTTTTTCACCACAAGTATGTTTGAACAACTAGTAGTGTGATGCTCTGCTTTACTGAGCCAGTAGCGAAGGAACTGAACGCAATAAGAACAGCAGGAAAAATACAGCAAAGACGTGGGGGATTAAGCAACAGGCATCTCATCTTACAGCAAAGCTTTTACTGAAATATCTTTACAGAAAAAATTTGAATGGTTCTGATTTTACACAGAGTAACATTAAAAATAAATGCAAAGTCTTAAGCATCCTAAAATTTCAGTCACTGGAATACTTCAGGCTCTGGCAATGTGCAAATACACTTTCTCTTTCTCGCAAGACTGTTGCAGTGGTTTGGGTATTCCTAGAGTAAAAAGGGAATGGTCCTGATGGATGGGGTCAGGGTTGCCACTGGTGTGTTGTAAGTCCTCTCCTAGCTGCCAACGAAGAGGTGCTTGCTGCTGCTGTTTGTAACCAAGGAGGCTGAAGGCTCCCCGAGGCTCTGATTCCTGTGCTCCTGGCCATCCGTAACTCTCAGTGTAGTGGCATGACATGAGCAAGAAAATGAAAAGGAAAAAACATTGGATGTCTATAAGCATTTTTGAAAAATTGATCCAATGAAATGTTTGATGAATATATTCACTAGTCATTTATGCAGCTCTATAAGCTGAAAATAAAGATGGGAAGGAGGAAGGTGAATCATTATACACCTTATTCCAAATAAACAAAAAAAAGTTGTCAGATCAATTATTTGTCAAATATGAATTGAGCAATTTTTTGGTCCTCCGGAGTAGTGTGTCGGAGAACTACACTTAATTAGCGTTAGCTTAGCTCACCAGTGCATGGTGTCTTGGCCTTAAAATTCTGTAGGCTAAATTATTAAGCTACTTGGATTCTTCATGAATTTGTTTGCTCATTTTGGCTACATATTGCTAGACATCCAAATAGATGTACGTCATTGCTGGGTTTACTCCTGAAGTGTTCCATTTTACTTATGCCCTTGGCAGATCCTTCATAGCAAATGGTTTGGTGAAAAATAATTTCTGTGAATATCTTCCCATTTGCTTCCATTTACAGTAGATGATGCCTTGAAGATTTTTGTTCCTTCATCTCCTTGTTACCCAGTTTGATTTAGTTATTAGCCTGTAAATCTCCCTGAGAACTTAAAAATCTTCCCCAGATGGACTGATGGCTCATTATTAATTGGAATAGCTTTTCAGAACTCATTTTTATGTTTTGCTGGTAGATTGTGCCCTATTCTTAAGAGTTCACGTCTGCTCTAGTTTGAGAAAATACTTTGATTCTTAATTTCCTACCCAAATACTGGGATGCTAACTGACAGCATCTCCTTGCTTTCCTTTCTGTTTTAATATATACAGCATTTAAGGCCAAATCAGGCAAAATCACTCATTGACTCTTTAACTGTTAACTTCAGTGGAAGCTTTGCCAAATGGAGGTGGAAGGTTTTGGCTAGTTACCAGTTTTGATGATGCAGAAATATTGGAAAACCATATACTGTATCTCCCACACCGGAGACAAACATGATGGAGGGCACAAGATAGCCAAAAGGAGGAGGTGTCAGGGAGTCCCCAGGGAGCAGAAGTGGCAAAGAGGCTGCAGGGTATGGAAAGGGAGGATACAGAGATTTGGGAAGGAAGAGCTGGGTACAGAAGTAGAAAGGAGACTTTGAACAAAAGGGAAATCTCTCTAATACGCAGCACCCACACTATCTTCAGAGGCAGCTTCTCATTTCACTTGGCTTTCTTGGAACTGACTCATGTACATGTAATATTTGATGACTTAGGCAGAAATAAGTCTATTTTCAAAGCTAATCTTTGCATTACATATTGAATCCCTTACAGATTCTCTTCTACTTTAATGAAAGGCCTGCATGAATGACTTGAAAGAACTTGCATTGTAAATCGGACTGAAGCAGTTGCCTGAAAATTAGCATGAATATGTTGCAGTAAATACTGCCCCAGTCAAATAAATGGTAATAGTAGAACTATTCAAAGATCTCAGCATGAGTAAAAGGGACATGAGTGTATTCTGCATTCTGTGGCATTTTGTGCATCTCTGTAAGAGACAGTATTTCCATAGGATTTAAAGGATACTTTCTGTCTTTTCATGTTGTGATGCCATCTCTGACATGAGAGCAAGTCCCACTTTAGCATAGTACTTTGATCAAGAATTCAAGGCTTGTGTTTTTTTTTTGAAAAAAAAAAAGTGGTCCCTCTATGGAAGAGATATGGAACTAAGATATAAATGAAGTCCTCTGTGACTCATAAGCAAATGCATAGAAGTACAAGCCTCCACATACTGTATCCTCACAAGGACCTGTCCAAAGGATGTAGCACAACAGTTCTTCTGGTGGTTGCACGTATAACAACAAAAAAAAGGGCATAATCCTGTCCTCATGCAGTTTTTTCACTCCAGACTACTACATCACAGTCCTCACCTACAGAAGGGAATGATTGCCAAGCAGAGTGAGATAATTGGGTCAGGACTGTGATTACAGTGTAGTTTCGCTTTGCTAGTTGAACCAGTATTTTACCCTTAAACGTTAAAGAGTTTTGGATTGGTAACAGAAATGAACAGACAGAATAAGAACAGCAAACACAGTAAATTTGGAGCCACTCTATGTATCATTTTTCTGTTTCCTTTTCTTTCCCAGAGGTTGCTGGGCTGTACAAATGTTGCCTTGTTGACATTCCTATAGCCAATATGTTTTTCCTGCCTGGTAAGGGAATGAGCCTTTTCCACTTACCTATGAGAACAGCATACTCGAAATAAAACTATTATTTATTTATAGGACAAATGGGAAGGTACTTAGAGGAGATCAAGTATGTAGAATGAAATGGCAAGGTTTTCTTTTACATCACAGACAGAAATGATTTGCTGTCATCCCTCATTTGGAAGATCCTCCTCATTGTGGATGCCCTAACCCATCCATCCCTACACAGAATATCTAGGCTTCTGTGCGCCACGTTGTCATGGGTACCTGTGCTTATCCATGAACTCTGTTCAGATGGAGCCTAAACAATCACATACCTACACAGAGAGAAATTCTCTTTTCATCAGAAGAGCTGAATTTGTGCTCATGTTCCACTGTCTCTCTGCAGAAGCTTGTTTACACAAAGGCGGTAATATGGAGCCAAATGTCAGCATAGCTGCAGCTTTTGAGTGGGGAGGTGGGGGGAAAGGATGCTTTTTCCCCAGAGGAGAGAGGTCTCCTGCAGTACACTGACTGCATTGGTCTTATGACCTTAGAGAAATTAAGGACCTTCAGGAAATTTTGGGGTTCAGTCCTGCCTCCTGACTGCTCAGCATTCATGGCTGTGACCAAAGGACTGACTGACTGCCTACCCGCCGGCTGCCAGCTCCTCTCCCTTTCCTAGGAGAAGTGGAAGCAGCAGATTGGAAGTAAATCAACACAAAATTAAAGTATCAAGTAAGGATTCAAGCTTCCTACCCCCCCCATTCCACCTACTCTATAGATATTTCCTAGCCTGTGGCCTATGGGTTCCCAATTTTTGATGGAAAACACAGGCTGATCTTCAAATGTGACAGCGATTCAGAGGGAGGAAGGAGAGACTGCCAGATGGCTCTGCTTTGCACCTTCTTCAGTTTGCAGGATAATGCATCATGATTTGCCATAAATTTATCATTTTTCCCCATCTCTGTGCTCTGGAATGAAGTGAAACTTTTGGCCTCTTGGCTCCATCTTTCCACATAAGTAGCAAAATTATGCAGTATTGTGGAGGGAGGATGAAGAAAGTTTGTCTTCTTGCATGCGTATGTGCAAATAAGGAGAGAAAATGGGGGCGGGGGGTGTTGTGGAAGGAAGGAGAAGCAGCTCATGAAGAATATAACTAGCAGAGCTGGAAACACCCCCTCACTGCCCACAGTGAGCATCTCATTCCTCTCAGAGTCTGGCTGGAGGTATCTTAAATCCATAAGAGACCAGAAGGAACTATTTATTCACATGATCATAATCCAAGGTGGAATTATAGCCTGAATTCATGAACTTTTCGAGGTACATTATTTGCTACTATACAAATCCAAATAGCACTTTCTTTCCTAATTTTCTTTGCTCTCTTCCTGCTAGTGCAGCATAAAACTGTGAAGTAATTCCACTGGGGCATGGTGGGCCACTAATCTTCATGTGGGGAGACAGCGGGATGTGCTGTGCTTTCAGATCTGTGTTTCATCGTCCTCCTCTGTCCTTCTTCTAGCCTCTCTTTGGAGCTTCCACAGAGAAAATTTTAACCATGTTGTTATTCACTTTTCACACTGTAACTAGTAGGACTGTGATAATGTCACATTATGTGATTATTTTTGGTGGTTTTTATACCATAGTTATTTACCAAGGACTAAAGAGTAATAAGACTATAAATACCCATTGCATGACTATAAAACAATCTTTCTGGTTTATGAAAATGTTTGTTTTCTTTTATGATAATCTGCACAAATACAGTATGTATAGCAGAATGGAAGTCAAACTTGTCATTGGGAGCTCTAATTTTTCTAACTTCAAGAGAGGATTCAGCACAGAAAAACATGTCAATAGGAGGTTTTTGTGGCATGTGTCACTTTTGCAGAGAAACTAATTTTAAGCATGTAACTTTCATATTCTGATAGAACTCTCAACTGGGCTTTTAAAATTGTAGTCCTAAAATTTGAAGTGATGATCTGGCACTTCCAAGTTCAAATCAAGTTTTATGTATGCACAGTATAGCTCTATCATCTACACACAGAGAAAACAGCCTCCTACAGCCTTGCTCCCCAGCATTTTGTGCATATTTTGAACAGAAGTCTTCTTGTGTCACTGCTGGAAGGAGGAGTTCAGCCCAGGAGATGCTCCAGGTTGGTCGTCAGCTCCAACACTGTCCTGCTGCAGCTGAGGAAGGATTCATGGCCCTATGCACCGCCGTGCAACCGCCTCAGTTTCACTTCAAAGCAGTCATCCCCAAACCCCACAGGTCCTTTTGTCTCCTTTATTTGTTCTTTTTCCATTGTTTTGATACCTGTGCAGCAGCAGCACAACGCATAACGTGAAGTGTTCTGTCCCCAAGGACGATGCATTTTTTGCAGAGCCTGGTGTTTGGTCCATCTCCCAAAATAAACCGTGAGCTGGTCCACGGGCAGGTCTCCTTCAGCCATCCCATTCAGGCAAGTCGCACAGTTGCAGCTGGAGACCAGAGGGTTGGTATTGGCAATTGTATGAGCAGTTAGTTACGCTTCATGTTTTCGATGCGATCTAGATGCATTTTATAAATAACTCAAAATGTAAGTATCTATTGGTTTTACACTCTGAAATCTATGCAGCTTTTCAGTACAATATTATCTTAAATGGCTTCCTACTGAGCAGACTCGTGTAACAACTTGCCCTCTGATATAGCATAAGTGCACATAACCTAATATTTGCTCGCGTTTCAGATACAGATGTCTCAAACATGCTGCTTTGTTCAGAGACATCCAGACTCAGGTTTGGCTATAAATTTGCTGTAAATGTGCAAGCAAATTAACTTCTACTCAGAAATGTATCTAAAGCATTAGTTTGCAAACAATTGTATGTGCAGAATTTTTGTTTTCTCAAGAGAGAAATAGGTGAACATGCAGCCAAGGTAAGAATAATTAAATCCTTTATGTCTGCTCCTATTTTAAAAGTTCTTCAGTGCTACTGCAGTGGCTAGAAGGACAAAGCTGCTTTTGCTACAGAACAAATCTAAATGGAAATAAAGATAGCTACAAGTATCTCTACTGTGCCACATATGCGAGCTCTGGTCAGAATAATAGCTTTAATATCAGAATGCATACTTTCTCAACAGCTCCTGCTATATTTTTGGTACCCCGACAGGGATTCCAGACACTGAGAACAAATCCCCTTTTCTATCCAAAAATACTACTCAAATGAAAATTGTCATTTAGACACAAAGGCATGATTTAAAATAATCCGTGCAGGTTGTAACAGAAGTCTGTCCTTAATAAAACATTGATCTCAGTCTTATTTGTCACTGTTAACATGGTTTTTCTTGCAAAGTAAAAACTGTCTCCAGGAGGTCTGGTTTAAGCAATAAAGCAGGATGACGAGGTTCCCTGTTTTCCAGACTGTGAGTTTGTTTTATGGGGGAAAATTGTATTAAGCCTACATTTAAACGGAAACTCAGCAGGTTTTTCAACACTGAAAATAAGCATCAGTTTCAATCATATAAGATTTGGGGGGTGTGGTTGTTTGGTTTTTTTTTTATGATAAGACTTGGTGGCAAATCTGCTAGGACTAAAAATTTGCAGTTTTTGTAAAAACAAGCTCTATTTTTTTCACCTCTATCTCAGTGTTTTCAGGCCCTGGAGCAAATTGAGATGGTTCATTTGAAGCAGGAGGTCTTTTGATTGCTCTTTTCATAGTTCTGAGTGGTATGTCATGACAATCGTCACGACAGGCGGGCTCAGCACTGAGTGGATTAGGAGTTCCCCAGGAGGCTGCTGCGATGCTGGCCGTGTGTACCCTGTGGCTGACAACTCTCTGACCCTTGCAGGATGATCCAGAGCTCTCTCTTCTGGTGAGTGCCCCACAGAGCTACAACTACTGGACCCTGGAAATAAATCAAGCAATGCCATAGGTACACGTGTACATGTGTGGCACCCCTCTATCAGCTAGTGTGAAGAAATCCATGGTGTTAGAGTATGATCTGACGGTCTTCACATGGTTATGTCAGTGGGAGGTTTTCCTGATTAACATCTACAGCCTGAGTCTTTAACACAGGTGTGTCATCTTGGTGCTTAGAAAACTACACAAGAAATCATTTCCAACTGAGATACTGCTAAAATATTTTTAGCAGATTGGAGTGATTTCAGGAGAGATGGGCATTTGGGCAGGATTTTCAGGCAGATTGTCTCAACATGGGTCCCAGTTTCTCACTGCAGGGATAGGCAAGGCACAGAGCAGGAGGTGAGGTCTGCACGGGTGTTCCCTGCTACCACAGGTGGTCCCCAGGAAAATGTCGTCCATTTGAATTTTCTCCTTACAAAGTGGTGTTGGCCAGGAGGCAAGAGATTTCTTCACTGCAAAAAGGGGTTGAACTCGCATCTCCCATGTTCAAGACATTCATCTGAGGCATGTCAGATTAGGATCTTATTTTAAGCTGGTATTTTCCAGTTAGCTTTCACTCAGCAGGTTCCATGTTTGTCAACATGTGAACAAATAAATGCCGTGCTCAAATTCAAACTCCTAAAGCGTACATGTGGGAAAGAAGCTGCTCTTACTTCTACACAAGCCCTTGGTATGTGCTCCTGCACAACTGTGCCACCAGTTTGTCGGGAAGATTCCCAGTTTAAGTGGGAGCTGTTGAATAGCAGGAACCTTTCCTTTTTTGCAAATGCCAGGGATAGGGAGCATTTTGGAGATCACATAGCATTTTTGTGACAAACAGATCAAGATTTAATACTTCTTAATTGTTGCTGTATGTGAACAAAAGGACACAATTTTGCAGATCAAAAAAATCTGGTGAGTAGCATCTGTTTTTTGTTGGCTCTGAGAACTGACCCAACATTGCCTTTCTTTTAAGCTTTCATACAGTAACACTGGATCATACTATGACCAATATTGATTCTTCCAGGACTACATGAGGTAGTAGCTATTGCAAATACTTTGATCGTGTCACTTCTCCACAGCATATACACTGCTTTTATGAAGATTTTAGAGAATCACAAATAAATAGCTTTAATCAAAGGAACATGGGTGAGAGAGTCAACCATGGTTATGTATGTGTAGGTGAGAACAGAAATCTTGTACCTGGGATGGAGACGCTTATGCATTCGTATCGCTCAGTCCATCTGTTTATCAATATTATGATAGCTCAAGAAAAACTCTGCACTTTTAAACCCCTAGTTTTGATTTTCATAGTTTTGTCAGCAATTTATATATGACTGGCAGAACTTTGGATATAAAAGCCTACTTCAAGCACAGAAACATTAGATCAATTGTGAGATTTTACAGCTACTACATTTGGATCCTTTTCACTTGTGCTGAAACACTGGGGATTCCTATTTGCCACTTGTCTAAAACTTAGCGAAAGAGTTACACAGTATTGTATACTTTGCTATACGTTTTGTGCTAACCTGACACTGTACGTGGCCTTCATGAAGAGCATGAATACTGCAAGACGGGTGCAAACACCTGCGTTACCACTCCTCGGTGAGGGAGATGTGCTGGCTGGTTGTGTGTGCTCTTTCAGCTGGCTGTACCTGGGGAGTCGTACACCTTAGCCTCAACTCCCTGTGTGGAATAGCCTGATTTAGTGTTGGCTCTTCCAAGTGATAGCAGAGATTTGACACTGCATGTCTGAGTACACCCTTAATTACATTACTCTTTCTCTGCTCGCTACTGGTATAGTGAAAATACTTTTTCATTTCAGTGATTGAAGCCTCTGTGACATCTAACCAGTGCCTCACACAATAAAACTGTCGGTCCTTTTATCTCTCCATTATTCCTTAAGCAATCTGATTCTCTATTTTTCATTTCATATGTACATTGGCTGAAAACCTTAACAATATTACACTGTAAGTTTTATCTGTTTTATGAGGTACATTGCTCCAGTGCCTTTCCAAATAATAGCTATTTCTTCTGCAGGTTCTTTGCTTGAAGACTTAAAAGTCTTTGTGTATCTGCAATTACCATCTGTTAATCCAAGAGTATAATCAATCTAACACCTCCATTGTATTAGAAATGGTTTGGGTGTTTTCTCTAATTTAATCTCATCTGCAAAATTTGAAATGCAGCTTTCAAGTCCATCAGTCATGTCATTTCTATATATGATAGTGCAGTGGAAAGATTGAGTTCAAAAGTTCGGGTGCGTAACTTGTTTCTAAGCTCTTTTTGGGTTATGTGTTATGCTTTCTGCTTAGTCCTTCTCTTTAAAACCCTGTTAGTTACATTTGATGCGTTGAAATCCTACTCTGCTGGTTTGTTCTCTGCTGGTAATTTTTTTTTAACAATAGAATCTCTTTTTTTTCTGTCCTGGTAACAGAAGAAATTAGAGTACAAGGGTCAACCAAAGCCTTGGATCAGTTGGAGTCTTTCAGTGAACTTCACTGAGTTTTGGATCAGGCCTTAAAAAAGGGGGATAGAAGTAACTGAGGTGGCAGTTCATCATCCTTGGCATGCTTGTTTGTGCAACAAGCCGGGACTGGAGAAAGCAAGATAAAATTGGCTACCTGCTCTCCCTCCAGTGTTGTGTGGATAGGTAGATGTATAGTATTTGGGGCACTTGGTATTCCTATAGCCTACCATTCTGTCACCAAAATATTCATCTTCAGGCCAGTGAGCCTAACAATGTTCACTTGGAGATTCTGATAATTGGATTTTTTGATAGTATTTAAGATATTAGTGTCGATTGTCTCTCTCTTACTTTAGTTTTTCTAATCTGAATTTAAGTTTCTCTTTTTAAGGCCAAATTGCTGCTGCCCGTACAATCTGCATGTGTTTGAAAGGAAACGTCTGCTTGCAGATTTGGATCAGTACTGTCTTTCTATGGAACATCCCTGAGCCCCTTTCATCCGCAGGTACGGCAGCACTGTCACACCAGGTACCTGCCTGTGGACCCCCACACATTGCTTGCTACTGCCTCCCTGGCTTTTGAAGGAAAGACCTATTGGTCAGATTTAAGCTTGGCTAAGATCACATAGCTTCAGCCAGAAAAGCGATGATATTCATGTTCTGTTCCCCAGGAGCAGCTGGGAATGCCTGTTTGAACAGAAAATACTGTCTGTACAAAAGCTGCCTCCTGCATGGCATTGGCCGGGAGCTATTGCTGCTGTCAAATGCTTGCAAGGAGAGGGGAGGGTGGGAGGGAGAGAGGCATGTGGCCTGCTCGTGGGTGACTGACGGGGTGTCTGTGCTGCCAGGTCTGAGGGAGAGGTCTGTGGAAAAGGAAGAGGGGACAGGAGACCCCTAAGCTGCTGAGGAGTTGAGCCTGCATTTGATAGTGTAGAGATTAAAGGTTGTGTCTCTCTACTTTCCCACTGATTTTGCTGAAGTCACTGGAACCTCTCAAGGACTCAGCTGGCTGCCCAGGCACAACTAATTGCTGGATTGAACCCAGCTGATTATATTTGAAATTGTCTTTACAATGGTTAATCCATTTTCTGAATGTCCATCATGTTAGTAGAAATCTAGCATCTTTACTGAACCTATTTTTTGTGTGATCCTGGATTCAGAAGAGAGCTTGTTAAACTTCTATTTGTACTGTTCATCCCATCAAGGTTGCTTATCATTGTTGCACAAGAAAAGGAAACATATCAAATGAAAAAAATCCATTTCATAGTTGGCAAATGCCTATATTTTGTCTTTGTGTGATGTGTTGTCATTCATCATCTAACCTTGGGGAAATCATGGGCACTCTAACAATGTAAGAGGCCAATAAAAAAGAAAATGATTTCAGTAAAATTGTAGCTAGGGATATGTAAAAGAGAAATGCCCCTGGGTAATAAAAATTACCCATGCATAATGGTTGTGAATGTATCAAGCAGGCGTACTGTATACAGCTCAGCTACAGGATGTCCCTGCTCACCAGGCTCCAGCTTACAAAGATGATGGGGGAGAGAGAGAGTTGGGAGAACACGAGGTCAAGCCCAAAGCAAAGGACTGAGAAGCCAAGTACTTGGTAAGTGCTCATGTGTCTTTACCTATCTCTTTTGCCTCTTTGTTAGAGCTGTCTCCTTTGATCTTGCCTTTCTTGTTATTACCCTCCGCTACAGAATTTGGGCTCAGTTCCAAGGTCAAGGCCTGCTTCTGCTGAACATCTCCCATATCCTTCCCCCGTTAGTCAGCCTGTCTCATTAGAGTCTGGCAGGCTTGCACTGTGCCGTAGCAATGACATTCCTCACTCTTTCTTCAGTACGCTGTAGGGACCATGCTTCTCTCCAGTTAACAGTTGGATACATTTTCTACTGTCATCCCCCTTGGGCTCAGCTGGCATAGCTTCAGGAGGCATCTTACTGTACAGCTCTTTAGTCTTCACTTTAGTTTTCTGAGGACCTAGCCCCAATCCATGCCTTAGCTGTGGCCCTAAATATTTTGAACAAGAAGGCAGTCTTTTGCAAGAAACTGCTTTTCTCAGCAAGTCCTGTTCTGACAGATTGCGATCTCAGCAAGCAGTGCGGTTTGTGGTGGAAGCTTGAAGCTTGCTGGCTGTTTTCATTTTATATTTTACATTTTTGTTTTGCACTTTTTAATCTTACTGACTCTCAAGATAGCGAGAAGAATAAATCTAAGGTTAGGGATAGGTCAGTAGGTTATTCGGTAAGTGAGAGTATGTCCTTCCTCTTGGCCAGAAGTTAGCACGCACTGAGCATTTGACTGCCTTGGACAATTGCCTGTCCTGCTTGTCTGACCAACCCCTAAGAAGCAAGAGTGGCATGCATAAAACAAGTCACTGTTGATAACAAATTATTACAAACAAAGGAGTAGTTCTGCCAGCTAGCACTGGGGATGTGGGAAAGGTCCCTGAACTTTGACCCTGAAGTTAGAAAGGTCTTCCAGACGCAGTAAGTCAGAGCTCTCGCAGCACATAAAGCTCTTTGCAGATAAACAAGTCCAGACACAAACCCTCCTCCTCTTCTACAACACATTACCCCAGTGACTCTTTATTAATGGGAGTCTCCTCCTTTTCCATGTGACATTTTCCATTTGCAGTGGCATAAAGGATTCACAGTGAAGGCCAGACCCTTCCCCACAGCAGCTACTGTGTTTCCTGGCTCCCTGCCTCCCTGTTGTCCACTACAGCAAATTTAAACTTCTTGTCTTCATCTGTGTAGCCTGTCACAGCTCCTAGTGTGAGCAACTGTGAGTTTTCTCTTTGAATCAGACTGTTGCTGAATCAAGTCCTTTGTATCTCCCTTTTCTGATTTTAAAAGGGTTTATCTAATCCTGCTGGCACTAATATTTGAGCCAAAAAGCCGGGTAAATGAATCTGTGATGAGCTCTATGCTGCTGTAGCTGGCTTCCTCCGGCACCGAGCTAGGTGGTTTAAAAACAGCTGAGGTGCCAGTATGCTCCAGTGCAGTCATTTCTGTGCCTGGAGCAGAGACATGCCCAAAGAGTCTAAATTAGTAACAACTTTGCTGATTTTATTCCAGCTGTGCCAGCTGTTTGTTTATCCAGATAGCCAAACAGCAAACACCCACAGAGTTGTTAACTCTGCAAATCTTCAGTAAGTATTTCCTAAACTACTGCTGACAAATTTCTGACGAGACCTTAATCTCTGTAAAATCTATTGGATGTTGTCAAAGCACCATTAGTCAGCCTGTCATCGGGCCGGCTCTGCGGTGTGACTCAGAGATTTGCTTTCCCATGCTTACTGCAGAAAAGTGAAACTGGGAAAACCTCACGCAGCGAGGGAGCTGCGCTCAGCGCTGAGCTGCTGATGGTGGTCGGTACCGAAATGCCCTAAGATGTGATTGCGGAAAGAAGCCTGAGGCCGAAGAGGGTGTCCTTCTCTGTTGTTTATGTATTTGGAAACAAGTGAAAATTACCTCTTTTCGGGCTTGGGAAAGCAGCAAACGTTACTGCTTTTCTGCCCCTACTCCATACAGTGCAAAAGGGGAAGGGCGGTATCACGAAAGGAGTGCTGCACAGTTAAAACATGAAACTGTAGGAAGTAAAACAACATACAAAGTCAGGTCCTACATAAGCACTGCTGTACCACAGTTAATACTGGAACTGTTTTGGCTTATACCGGCTTTATAGCTCCTGATATTGAGTATAAACCCCTAAATATTTTCATTGAGAAGGAAGCTGGGGCTGGAGGAGAGCAGGCTGCCTGCTACAACTTGACAGCATCCCGGGGTGAAGCCTGCATTTTGCTGCCGCTTGGCATCTCCCCAGTTCTGGAACTCAGTAAGAACCCATGTTATTTTCTGGGGCCAAATTCTTTATCTCTGGCCGTCATATGATGCCAGCCTGGACTAGAAGAGTTGTTGCTGTCAACAGTAATAGTAGCAAAAAGTTACCACATCTTCTGAAAATGAAAACAAAACAAAACAATCGCCTCTCCTGCCAGCATATAAAGCAAGGACACCAGGCAGCAGTTCAAACAGAGCCCCTGCATACAAAGAAAGATGCCTGTCAGGGCTTAAGGGAGGAAAAAAATGGCACAGCTGTAGCACCACATTAGTGAAATTGTATGAGCCTTTTTATTTTCAAGCATGCAGACAGATGCCACCTGAAACACAGGGTGCTTGGAAATACCACACACACACAATTAAACCACACACATTCTTTGAGCTTCGTCTCTGAATCTCCTTAGCACAAATTACATTAACACTGCTAATGCTGATGGAAACCAAGTGAAGCTGTCCTCACAATAGTTTAAACTTGTACAGAACTAAAGAGTAGTTTAGCAAAACAAGAGCTTTTGAGATGGCAGATAACCATTTCTTAGAAATCACATCTACATTTGTGACTGTGAGGTTAAAACCAGACAATGATATTTGAATTTAGAGGCTAGGCAGCAGCGGATGGTGATTGTGGATATTATTTTTATTGCCCAAGTTGAATCTCGCGGAGCCTAATTTTCATGCATGCATCCAAGTCACTTTGTAGATTCCTGTGCCCAGTGTAGCTTCTGCAGGGAGGCTGCCAGCATGAGGCATCTGTGCTCAGGGAGGACAGGTACATGTTCTGGAAAGGAGGGCTGAGTCTCACTTATCAAACTGGTACTCTTTGAAAAATGCCTGTAAATATGACCCATTTTAAAAATAAATGTTAGTCAGTTGATTCATTAAAAGGTGAAGAGGCATATAACATCCATAGTGCACTTTGTACTTTTGGCACAGGTTCCACCACCTGGGAGAAAGGCTGTATTTTGTCTTTTAGGGAGAGAGGGTTGTGTAAAATAGCTATTTTTTTACAGTTCGAAAGATAATTGAATTCCCTGATTCAGTAGCTTTTTGTTTTTATCTTTTCTGTCCTCTAGCATGTTATCGCACAATTCCTTTCATTCCTTCCTAAACTCCCAGGTTAGATCTTGCTCATGGGAGTGGGCTTTGGACACTGGGTAGCGTAAGTAGTCTGACCAAACTGAAACAGTGGTGCAGTCACAGGACATAAGCTGTGGTGAGATAACCTGTGATGAGATAACCTGATGGCCAGTTGCTTATCACTTTGGTTTTAAATTGAAGCCAGGAGCCAGCTGGGCTAAATTTCCAGTCGGATGCAAAGGAGATTGGATGAGTGGTTTGTACAAATAGGAAGTCATGTATCTCATCTTTGGCAGTTGGTGCTGAGGGCTAACCCTGGGCGTCACTTTGGGGCAGGAACACTGATGACTTTTGGCCAAGGAACGGCTGCACCACCGAGTTCATGGCGGTGGCAGATGTGGCTCCATGGCAACCTTGCTGTCACTCGTCCCTCTTAGACCGACTGTTGCCACACAACGGAAGAGTGTAAGAAAGGAAAAGCTGAAGAAGCGATGGTTTCTATCATTAGAGGGCAGCATCAGAAGAAGAAGGTCTGTCTTTCCTGGCAGGGAGAGTAGGACTGTTTCAAGCAGAAAAAGGAAATGTTGCCCATGCAAAGCCTGAAAGAACTCATTTCAGATAACTCTAATAGGTCTGTGTAAGAGAAAGCAATTTCTTCATCATCAAGAAAATGCAGATCTTGATAAAACAGTGGCTTAAAAATTTAATGCAAGATCTCAGAGTGGAAAATAATTTCCATATAAACCAGTGTATTTCCAGTAAATAATTAAAGGGGATTTTTGTACCAAAAAAGTTGGAGATCTGACTTTAAATCGGTGTGAAGATATGAATTGTAATATACAAAAACCTGAAGGCATTAAGCTTTTGAGGAAATATTTACATAAGCATATTATAAGCTTGTTTGGGGATTTGTTATGCACTGGATGGAGAGTATATTATGCAGACACTAATGAAAGAAAAATTAAGATTTGTAAACATGTTCTGTATTATAACTGTACGACATATTGCAAGGATCCAGGTAAATTTGTGGTACCATGGGGAACTTGCATGAGAAGTGATGCTTTCCCATTGTACAATTGGTCGTATGTTCATATGTGCAGGCTAGATGAAATTTTCTGTCACACAGTACAGGAACTTCATCAGCTTCTTCCCACGCTTCTACTCTAGAAGATGGTGGGTGGATGTGTTGATCTGCTTGAGGGCAGGAAGGCTCGACAGAGGGATCTGGACAGGCTGGATCAATGGGCCGAGACCAACTGTATGAGGTTCAACAAGGCCAAGTGCCGGGTCCTGACCTTAGGTCACAACAACCCCAGGCAGCGCTGCAGGCTTGGTGACGAGTGGCTGGAAAGCTGCCTGGCAGAAAAAGACCTGGGGGTGTTGGTCGACAGCTGGCGGAATGTGAGCGGGCGGTGTGCCCAGGTGGCCAGGAAGGCCAACAGCATCCTGGCCTGTATCGGAAATAGTGTGGCCAGCAGGACTAGGGAAGTGATCATCCCTTTGTACTCTACAGTGGTGAGGCCGCACCTCAAATACTGCATTCAGTTTTGGGC
>NW_009596098.1:39252-41358 GCF_000690535.1 Cariama cristata | reverse complement strand
CCATAATGATTCTATGATTCTAAGTGTGATACAAGTATGCGGCTGGTGATATGCAAAATCCAGGAGCTAGAGAGTGAGCAAGCCACAGACTGTGCCAGTATCAGTGAGCTAGAGGAGATTACCTGAAAAGGCACTTCAGGAAAAATCCCAGCCCAGGTGATGTTCCTCTTTACTGCCATAAGGCCAGGAGTTCATCCTGCACCTCTGTGTAAATGTTCTCCTGCGAAGAAGGCGGCCATTCCCAGGCCCAGCTTTCTCTTCTGGCAATGCCAGTGGGCACAGTCTGTGCAGAAGTCTGCCAGACCTGAGGGTACCCCGCGGTGGGAGCTGCATTTCCTTACGTGTGTGAAATCCTCCCGGCACCCAAGAGAGCGCAGCAGCTTGTACGCACACATATGGAAACTCTCCAGAGGAACAAACTGCCTTTCTAGACATGAATTAAGGTAGTGAGCATGGGAAAGACCAGCACAGCTAGAGGCTCTGAGAGGACAGTAAACCTGTGTGCACTCCCTCTCTCCAGATCAGGGATTTCACACAGCGCACACAGTCTAGGCAAGCACCACCGAGCAGCCCTCTCTGGATGCCTCCGCATTTAGCAAAAATGCTGATGGGATACGAGCAGGCATCAATCAGTTTTTTCCTCTGTGCATGATGGGACTTCTGCTTGTCACACCATGAAAGACATGTCTGAAACAGGAGCTTACACAGCAAAGAAGCCGGCACACTTTGCAGAGGCATTGTGGCCTCTGTCCAGCTTTGTCACAGAATCACAAAGTTAGGACGGGACTTCTGGAGGTCTCTTGTCCAAAGCAGCACAAACGGCACTCTGGCAATGAGGCATTAGGAGAAAATGCAATATGGTCACAGTAGCCACCCATGCGAGAGGCTGTTGTAGTCACCACTACATCATATGAAACTTCTTGGGCAAGGACTGTCTCACACCTCAGAACATCTTTATTTCATGCTTAGTCTTGCAAGGCTTATTTTAAACAGAGACTACAAAAACTACTGCTATCAGCAAAACACGGACATGTAGGCTAGGATTCCAATCACTCTGCTCTAAGTGTCAGGAGTGGGAGTAGTTATACACCATTGGCATCTACCACTGAGTAATGTGCCCATGCTGTCCTTATAGTCAAAAGGAGTTTCATCAACGTGGTCAGCAGAGTCTGGAAAGCAGTATGTCTTTTCTTAAAGCAGATTTGGCCTGACCTGGGTTGGATCAGGTGCACTGCTCTTCGTTGGCTGTACTGACTACACCTCCCACTAACAGGAGATGTAAACATCTGTATTAGAGACAGCTTATGGTCACTGAATTGAGTCCCTTCTTTACAGCCAACAGGGGTTCCTGTAAGAAGACTGTGACACTGTGACCAAGAGGTAGTTATTAGTTGCAGTTTGGTTGTCACTGATCTTTCCTTTAAGTCTCAGCTTTAACAGTCTGTTTTGGCCATGCTGTCATCTCCCTGGGCTTCTGCACATCATATCACACTCAATTTCCTTCATGTCCTACAGTGACAGCAAGTAGCAGATACTTACAAGCTCTTTAACCCAGCCAGGGAGCGGACTGACTGCAGTAACATCTGCACCCCTCTAGGCTTTTTGGTTCACTGCAAACAGTAATCTTTGCGGAGACTTGAACACCATATCCCAAGGGAGTGCAGAGGAACTGACAGGTGCCCCAGGTTATTGGATGTGCAGACTGGTGAGCCCAGAGGTCACACACCTGAACCCCATACTCTCTTTGGGTGCAGCCTCCAAGCTAAGAAGCCCTGGCTCCAACCTGACTACCTTGCAGCCAAGGCAGGCGCAGTCATGAGATGCTTTGGTGCTTGAGGAAAAAGGGTCGGTATCATTTCTCTTCTTTTGATCATCGGATGATTTTTTTAAAAAACCTCATCAAAGATATACTTGCTCCCGAGGGATGTCCCAGTGCAAACTTTGCTCCTGTCATGTCAGCAAGCATCAGCTCAGACCTGGCCAAACTGGGCGTCTTACCACACTTCCACCCCAGGGTTAACGTGTGAGGCGAGAGTGGGCTCTTGGAGCTGTTGACAGGCATCGCGCGCTGATTGACCGCTACATGTGAGATATTGCTTCCTGCTG
>NW_009596098.1:26356-39175 GCF_000690535.1 Cariama cristata | reverse complement strand
TCCGATAAGCAGGGGCTTATTCAACAGCCCTTGAAATTCTCATTTATTTTTTCTTATCCTAAAGAGCTAATTTTCAGTGAAGTACATGTAACAGCAGAGTCTGGGCTTTCGTTAGCAACTACCATCACCTCTGCATTAATACAACTGACCCAAATAGTGACAAAACCCCAAAGCGTGAGTGTTGGTGAGGTCTCTCAGTATTTTACCATAGCAGACACTGGATTTCTCTCTCTAACATTATTCTCTTTTCCCTTTTCATGTTGTCTCTAGCCAGAAAATTCAGCATGACGGAAGCATTCACAGAAACAACAGCTGAATACGCTTATGATGAACATGCTTTTTCCTGCAATAAGGCTGACATCCAAGAATTTGGGAAAATATTTCTGCCAATATTTTACATTGCAGTGTTTGCTCTTGGCCTCACAGGGAATCTAACGGTGTTTTTTGCTATTGTGAAAGCAAGCAGTAAAAAAAGTATTACTGACATCTATCTCCTGAGCTTGGCTGTCTCAGACATTCTCTTTGTGATCTCCCTCCCTTTCTGGGCTTCCAACGTGGTGCGTGGATGGACCCTCGGGACTATTCCATGCACAGTTGTTTCCTCGCTGTATTACATCGGTTTCTTTGGGGGCATGTTCTCTATCACTGTTATCAGTATCGACAGATACTTGGCCATTGTCCGGGCAACATATTCTCTGAAATCCAGAACACTGAAACATGGCTTTCTTATAACCTGTGGAGTATGGGCAATAGCGGTTTTAGTTTCAGTGCCACACTTTGTGTTCTCCCAGCTGGTAGAAAATGATTGCATTTCTGTCTTCCCCCAGGAACTGGAGAACATCTGGCCAGTGTTCTGCAATGTGGAGCTGAACACCATTGGCTTTTTAATCCCACTCTGTATCATATGCTATTGCTACTGTGGGATCATCAAAACCCTGCTGTTCTGCAAAAATCAGAAGAAAACACGAGCTGTAAAACTGATCTTGGTTGTGGTGGTCGTGTTTTTTCTATTCTGGTCCCCGTACAATGTACTGATTTTTCTAGAGACTTTAAAGCACTATGAGTTATTCACAAGTTGCAACCAAATTAAATCATTGGACTATGCAATGCATCTGACCGAAACTATTGCATTCAGTCACTGTTGTCTCAATCCTCTTATCTATGCCTTTGCTGGGGAAAAATTCAGGAAATACCTTTATCATGTCTGCTTAAAGCACTGTCCATTCTTGTGTTTCTGTGGTCCCTGCAGTCGCTACCAGGTCGCCTATTCAGCTAGCTGTGCAGAAAGCATCGTGAGCAGCAACATAACGCTGAACACCAGTGACCAGGATGGCTCTGTCTTTGTCTAAAGGCTCTGTGAAGAAGAAATGCATGTAAATATGTCCGCTGCAGGGCTAGCCACCACTGAGAGATTGCCATTACCCATATGAAGATACTTAACGGCTGTACTGAATTACTGACATGCCTCTTGTTAAGCATTAAATATTTTGA
The DNA here is from genome assembly GCF_000690535.1 of Cariama cristata. Taxonomy (NCBI): domain Eukaryota; kingdom Metazoa; phylum Chordata; class Aves; order Cariamiformes; family Cariamidae; genus Cariama; species Cariama cristata. The sequence continues at coordinate 37,684 of NW_009596098.1, read as the reverse complement.
AACAGTAAAGATTTTAAAAACAAAAGCAGTACAATGTGTGAAGGCTGAATGTGTAATTGAATCAGGAGAGAGGAAGAGGAAAAGTAGAAGCAAAAGCAGCGCTCTGTGCCTAGGACAGGAGATGGAGAAGAATTTAAGGATAGGGAAGCTGTTGGTTTCATCATCAAAACTTGTGCATGTCAGTGTATGCACATGTGGTACAAATGTGCATAGACCTAAACTATTTTTTTTAAGGAAATAGAGGTCTCTTTAATGAATTGTAGCTGACTGTTAGCAAAGGGGAATATTTTTTATAGAAAAGGGGTATGTTTTTGATGCTGTATGTCCATATGGAAGTGATTTTGGATTATTGATTGCAACATGTTTTACCTGAGCTTTCATACCTAATAAAAGCCTACTGTTTAAAAAAAAAAAAAAAAAAAGAGTTATTTCTGAGCACACGTTTAGTGCCAACAATGCCCTCAGTGTTTATAGCATGCAACAGTCAGGGCAAGCACCGTCCTTAAGGATTTGGGACCTGACCTGGAGCTGATCCAAACCAGTAGGCATATCTCCTGACTTTTATGGGCTGTGGCCTGAGTCAAAGGCCAGAGTTCGGTGCAGCCCTTCACTCACCACATTCCCCGAGCGCTCTGCTGAGCGAGGGGCTGCCAGCTTGATCAAGGGACATCAGCACACGCTGGGTCAGTGGGTCCTGGAGGTATGGGTTTGGGTGTCATCATGCTTGGTCCAAATACGGCATGATGAAGCTGCGAATTGCTTTGCAGAGCACGGTAAGCACGTGCTTCACACCCGTGCTCTGCTTGTCACACATTGTAAACACCAACTGTGCCTATATGATCATAGACAATGGCTTTTGGGACAAAATAACCACTTGCCCATGCCGCTTACCCCAACCTTCCTCAACCTTTGTGGCCTCTCTCACCACAGCTGATTTCCCCAGGGAAACCTGCAGGTATACCGAGATTTAATATGTCCCAGAGGACACATTTACCATACACGGGCTACAGCCTCCAAATACCCTTTTTACTCTTGCAATGACAGTGCACTGGGGGTGGAAAATGTCAATCAGACAACTGAGAGTTCTTCCCCAGGGGCCTCCCTGGGAAGCTCCTGCCATCATCTGCTACAAGAGCAAAGGAGATTTTTGTTGGCACTGTGGACTGGTGTTAGGTGAATGGAAAAAGGACTGTTGCCATCTATGAAGCTGAGATCACCTTACAAGGAAACATCAAAGACCAATCTTACAAAATGAGTCCATGTCAGTGGGACCCTATTTCGATACACTGATGGAACTGGCAATATGTCAAATCGGAAGAAACACTCTCACTTTCCAACTAACAGAAGAGTTGTTCTAGAGTACCACTGGGAGGAGTAGGCCCTTTCTTTGTGGAATTTAACACCACTTTGTTTCTAAGAAAGCTTGAAAGAGAGCCTCTCCATTGAGCAATTTTCCATATGCAATAATTCCACAAGTATTAGATATTCCATTTTTCACTACTGAACATTCAGCACACTCTACAGTATAATAGCCTCTTTTCATAAAATACCTTCTATGAGGTGTAAATATATTCTATATGCTCAACTTTTAAAATTTCAGCTATAAGTGGACTTCCAGACTCCAGACTTATTGTCTAAGATTGTGTAGCATGAGTGTCACTTGAAATTAAGTTATTTTTCAAAAGTCTGCCCAAGCAAGTGAGCTACAACAACTGTTTCTATCTGCACCTCCCCCCAAGCAAGTGGTATTTTTAAGAAATGGTATTTTTACCATGGTTTTTTAAAGAATTGCTAAGATGTGCAGAAAGAAAGAGGAAGGTGCTCTGAGACTAAACAAGAAGTCATCTGCATGAAAGCAGACTGAAGAGGGTGGATCGCCAGGCTGAGCAGTGCAATCTCACTTGGCTTATTTAAATTTCCATTTATTTTTCAAACAATGGTGAGTTACTGAGTGGGAAGAGTAAAAGGCACCTTTAAATATGATCCATGTGCTGGCTCCAGAATGAAAGGAGCAAGCCCAGGGCTTTCTGCCAGCTCTCTAGGAAAGTAGAGCATCTTCCTGCCTAGGCCCAGTGGTTTCCCAGGAATCCTACCCATCACCAGCACAGTGCATCACAGCACACACGCCTTCCACATGCACCTCCATCTGGCACTGCAGACTTGCTACTGTGAGTCAAACTGCCTTGACAGGCCTGGGTCCTCTGCAAGCTGCAATGTGTGAAATGCATTTGCAAAAATCCTTCACTTCCAAGTCAAGGGCCCCTCCTGACAACCTGCACTTCTTCTGTCTTTGCCACACTGTGCAATGGAAGACTTCCAAGGATTGTCAGCATAACATTGTCAATTTTTATGTCCTGTATTTGCAAGTTATTATATAGAATTTGCTATTTATGTGCAAGGTCTTATTGCTCAATATTTGAGTATCTGTATGAGATTAAAAGCTTCAGGGGGGTTTCTAGGCATTGGGCTCTGCAACAAATAGCTATGCAGTTGCCTCCTCATAGCATTAGTGGTAAATCTTTGAAAACTCCTTGAAAACCAAGATCAAAGTTTTTGTTTTGTTTGCATTAGCAGGAAGAGTTTTGTTGTAATTGTCTCTTAAAAAACTTCAGCCTCCATGAAACATACCAGTGCTCTGAGCGCAACCAGTTACAAACTTTACCAGGACTGGGTCCAGCTGCAGCTGAAAAAGGCATTGCTGCTCTTCGCTGTACTGCACCGTGCCAGCATGCACAGGGAGCCGCAGCCTCGCAGCTCCTGCCCACACCATGCCTCTGTTGTAATTTGTGACAGCTAATGTTGTGGTTTCCTGGGTTTCTGCTAATTTTATACATTATACTCCTTGAGGTATTCTTTGCACCATTTGAGCCTGACTGAAAGCCCACTGATGTCTCTCTAAGTCCTTCCACTGGTGTGCCTTAAATGGTGACAACTGGACTTTCAGTTAATTGTAGCTTTTATTTAAAGATACTACTTCTCTTTCAAAACCTCCGCAGCAGGAAACTGGTGCTTTCTAACTGCCCAGCTAGTTTACAACATACACTTTTCTATGTACAGCACTATTGCTGCATATATCCTTAGACTGGATGGACACATCCCTGAGGACCAGCAACATCCAATCCCTACCCATTGCACATGAGAAAGTAAACCAGTCTCTCAGTATGGGATAAAACCTTTTCACCTGACATAAATGAAGGATAGACTCTTGCTTACTTAGCAAGGCACAATTTACACGTGAAAATGCACACACACACATGCACACTTGTTATATCTATCCATTGAATAGTATTTGGTTGTGCAAAAAGGAGGTCAGGAAATCTCTGGGTTTAGTGGGGGGATTGGGCTTTGGGTTTTGAGGGGTGGTGAGCTATCTTTGCATCTTATTTTTTTGTCATGATCAACCTTTTTCTTGTTTGAGAATCACACTGACACTTAACATAAATGTTTTCTCAGCTGGGTTACAGTTTGAGGAACTAATAAAAACTGAATCCAAATTTTGTCAGCAGGTTCACAACTATACTTCATGTTCTACTTAAAAGTAGAATGAACAAGACACGTATTTGGCCAAACTGCTTGCAGTGAGATACATAGACATCAGTATCTTTTTTAGGTGCCACTGTGAATCTCTCTCGTTCAAGTATCACATCATAGTCCCAAAATCACAGAATTTATGTTTCTTCATTTTTAAGCTGAGCATGGCCACTTTGGCTTATTTTCATTGACCTCTTGGGGTTTTTAACTTGTACAAAAAACTTGGAAATGCAGCCAGTCAGAGCATCACACTGACCTAAGAAATCGCTCAGTGGTGAAAGCTGTCATTTTCAACACCGGCACCAGAAGGAGTCGCTACCCACATACTTCTTTTGGATTTAGAAATTGCTGGGAGTGATCTGAAGTCCTGATCCACGGTAATCTGAAGTTTTAATGCTATATTTCACAGAGAAACTATTCATAAATGTGTTGGTTACGGGTTAAGTTCTGCCATCTCCATTTTGTCTCTATCACCTTTGCGAGGTCCCTCACTGAGATCTCGTAGGTAATACAAAACCATTGTCCTAGCAGGACGCACTGTTGCCAACGAGGGGACAAGTCCCATCCATGCAAGTCCCAAGTCCTGCTATAGCTAAAAAACACAGGAGAGTTTTCCAAAGAAAATCTCAGTTACCAGCTTTACTCTTCTCAAATTTGAATTCTAGAAGTTGCACGATCTCTACCCACCGTTGCTTTTGCAGCTCCTAGCTGGTAACATTTTTCCCTCCATAGTTATTGCCCAAGCATGGTGCGGTGCTTTGCCAAAGGCCTTTTACATAACACTTCTAAAATGGCCACATTTTAATAGGGAATGAAATATTTTCTGTATTAAGGACTTACCCAGTCCTGCTCAATGATTTACTATTTGCACTTCAGTTTCTTAACTCTGTAAGACCCCTAGAACTCTAATGAAAACCTGTGACTTCCAGAGTTAATTTGAAATTAAAATCTGGTAATGGAAGCTAAAATTGAGAACAATTTATAACTATTAAAGGATGGCCTCTGACATTTGTCACATACATAGCGCTTCTGTTGAAGCTGGGAAAAATTCTACTGCCATTGTTAATAAGAACTTCCTAATTTACTTGGTAACTACTGTGAGAGCTTGATTTTCAACACAGACGCACCCAAACCTCAAGACCTGGGTTTTGCAGTGTCAGTGTTAACATATTGTTTTCAACACAGAAAAAGTATCGACCAACTGCTCCTGTATAATCTTGTTTCTTACATTAATATTTAATACACAAATATCAACAGTTAATATATTGTATTTGTCATTCTTCTTCCTAAAGAAATACTGTAAAATAGCTCCCATTGGATATCGGGAAAATGGTTTGCTTGTACAGAATGGTTTGCTTGTGAATTTGCATTTGCATTTACTGAACTTCCAGCTCTGATCCTTCAACCAGCAGGAAGCAGCACATCACTGAAGGCAGAGGTCAGTGAACGTAACAGAGAATGCAAGCAAGGACTCTGGCACAGCTTTTTCACTGTACAGGGGATATTATCCACTTGCCAACTGCAGCTGTAACTGGAACAATGTTTTCCACCCCACTCAGCTTTTAAGCCTCTGATAAGTTATATGCATTTGTCACTGCTCCATATTCAGCTGCAGCCCAACCGTCCAGCTACATGTAGGTCCATATGCCAGGATAATGCAGCCAACTGAAAGAAGCTGCATTTCTCCCACAAGAAGTTTGCATTTAGCCCACAAATGCTACATTTGCTACATTACAACTAAACCCAGCCGCACCGTGACACACAGAAACAGCAGCACAGTTTGCAATGGCCATGGTTTGCCGGGCACCTTAGAGGACACCAGTGAAGCCGAGGAAGCAGAGCAGCAGCAGATGGCTCCGCACATCTGCTGACAAGAGCGTTCTCTCTGGTGCCAGACGTGCGCTGCTACTTTAACATGCAATTGCCTACGCACTTTACCAGCATGGTTCCTTACATATAAGAACTCCTTGAAACCCTGAGCTGCAGTTTCAATTATTTTTCTGGGCTCCAACCAGGCAGGATCAAACGAGAAGGAAATGGTATGTCTAAGAGGCACCTGGAGCAGATTGTTGCACCACCTTTGTCCACAGCACTTTGCCATCCCCTTTGCCCTGGGCAATTGCTGAGCAACATACCTCCCAATCTAGCCACAGCAGGAGCACATGGCAACAGGGAGCATTTCCCACTGGAAGGGCCTGAAGCAATAGTGCTAATGGCCCAAAAAGTACTCAAGGATGGGGAACTGGGGAAGCATGTGCAGGAATCACTTTTTCAGCATTTCCTAGGGACATCTCGCTAGACCTCCTGGTACAGGTGAAGGGCCTTCACCAGCACATTTTCTTTGCCCTGGAAGGAAGGTGTCTGAGGAGGCTCAAAGCTGTGTTTGTCTGTTTTGCAAACGGCAGTATTAGAGTTGACCAAAATTTGACCAGGTCATAACCCCCGAGTGGCGTCAGAGCCCCTCTCCAGCGAGACTTTGCTTTGTTGTAGCCCCTCTCCCCCGTGGGGTCCTGTCTTGGGAAACATATACCCTCATACTGCTGCTAGCTGATTTTTTCCTAAGGGAACCCTCATTTGAATCGTTAAGACTCACCATCACTTGGTCTCTCGTTCACGTCCTTCTTCTTGGTCCCATTGCTGGTTCCTGCTCTCCAGATCCTCCTGGTAGCTCAGGTTTCAGGAGGCTACAGTGCAAGGGATGGACAAAACACCATATAGACAACATTGAATGCACAAGCCAGAGTTTACAGATAAGTTAGATTCAGAAAAGGCCACAATAGTCAGTGACATACTTCTTTTTATACAAGGCTAGCAGCACGTGGAGTCAGGTATTTCCAGAGTCACCATAACCTCTCATTATCCCTATAATCACCCTTGCTTATGCAGGACCCTCTGTCCTAAGCTTGCTCCATCATTTGTTCTGCTCATCTTTAGTGTCAGTGCTTTCTTTGCATTTCCACCAGAGGGTGGCATTATTAAACGCTATCGGACCTGAAAGTCATTCATGGTAAAGGATGACACTCCCATCTAGCAACTGGAGTCATTGACGAAAAAGTACAGTGTGTGAAAAATATATTTATGAAAGGTAAGATAAAATTAGCTACTACATTCTGCTGCTGGAATAAACATCAATTTCTTGGAGGTTTTTAATTTGCTTGTTATTGAGCAAATGAGAGCCTGTGGATTTTAAGTTAAGTAAAAGCGTTTCACCAACGATTCACAAAACACATCAGAGTATCTTGAGAATCACAAAGGCGAGAGATATGTTCCAATGAAAATCTTTTATTGTTGCTATCACAGTTTTATTTCAGTGCCCGAAAAGGTTTCCCCTGCTACTAAAAGTGAACTAAATATTATCTAAGTTGGCTGTGTAGCTTGTCTTGAAGAGGACTTGCAGTGAAACAGCTTTTACCCTGTGATGGCAGAGTGCCTGGGTCTTAGCAAACATAGAAAGAAGATTAGTAATTGATAACAGCAAGTATTGGTTCTTTTTCAGTCTTGATCCTCTGCAAATACTTTGTTTTTTTCTAACTAGCTTCCTTTACATTACAACTGCCATGTGAGGAACATGGCAGGAGAAACTGCAAAGATTTTTGTTGTGTAGATGTTTAGGATAAAGCCAGTCATTTAATAAGCTTTTTAAGACTACCAACAACTATAGTGTTTGAGACTTGGGGCCACTACTACCACAAAGTAAACAGAAACCAAAGCCTTTATGCCAGAATGCCATCATTCCTCTGTATCTAAACTCATCAGAATAAACACCAAACAAACTGGCCTGAGGAGACGTCTGCTATTCACTGCTGCCCTGTCTTTATTTTTCCTTTAGAGAGACCAGCCTTTAACAGGGACACAGTGATGTTTAGGTGATGGCTGGGAAATTGAAAAAAGAAAAATTATATTTCAGGTGTCAACTGCTCCTCAGAGTGGGAACAGCCCAAATTTGCCATCTGCCTGTAGAAACGGCTTGGGAAGATTGGATAAATCACTGAACAAGACAAAGAAAGCTCCTCACGGTGTCATTTCACATTTAAGAAGAATACAACTCATGTTTTTTGCATCAGTGATTTTTATTTTAAGTAAAATTCAGCATACAAAATGACTGTTTCTGTCATGTTTGAGGTTTGAAGTTTCAGTTCTTTTTTTGTGAGGAGTTCTGAATATAGCATCTTTGCAAGCACAACATGTGGAAAGAAAAGCAAATTAGGCTGAGGAAAATGATGGCTACTACCATTCACAGAGTCGCCAGTGGATACAAACAGTAGAATGCATGGGACTGGACCATTGAAAGAAAAAAAGATGTGGGGAATTGCAACTTAACAGTATTGAGCAAGGAAAACGTGTTTTGAGCTTAAATATTTTGCTTGTCAGCACGAACAGCTGTCTTACCCAAAGGGAATTCATACGTTGAAAAAGACTGAGGTAAATGATGAGTGAATCACCTGGGACAACAGTGTAGACAGTGGTTGTCTCTAAAACTAGGAAATAAATTCACTTTCCTTTTTCAGTTCTCTGTCAGACTGTTGCAGTTTTAGTCACGCACAGGAAATTTGGAATAAATTGAAAATGATGAGGAAAGGAGCTGCACAATGAATAGGTGGCACAAACACTTTGCTAACGAGCAAGGATGGGAACTACAGATGTGCAAACTGCAATTCAAATTCACCTGAATTGCAAAAGAAGAACTGCACAAGGCCTGAGCACGCAAGAAGGTAGTGGCCATCTGATGAAGAGGACAGTTTGTTGAGAAAGGTAATCGTTGGTCCAGCTGTGACTGTGGTGGCCTGGATCCCGCACTGATCCACACAATCAGTCAAAATTCTGATCTTTGCAATAGTCGGCTATCTTTAGTTACTGTCACCTACCTTTCTCCTGAGGCAGACTCTTCTGGATGAGGACTTCTCTAATATGCACTTCTGAATCGTCCGTCCATGGCTAACACCGATATCAGAGGGAACGGATGGTGCACTGGCACATCAGTGGTGAGTATTTCACAGCCTAGCTAGTGGGTTAGACAAACATCTGTCTCCAGTCCTTCTTTGGGCAAGACTCTTACGAATCCTGTAAAATAACAAGTTAATTATAAGACTTTCCATAAAAGGTGGGAGTGGCTGAAATCATCTTATGGGGAGAAGCAAGGTTTTCACAGTTTGGGTTGTTCTGCTTTTATTAAGTTCCCTTCTGTTGGCTTTAATGTGTGTGTGTGTCCCCCCTTCCCATCCCATATAAAAAGTTTATCTCCTCCCAGTCAGGCTAATCAGGTTTGGTCCATCTCTATGCACTCTTGTGATTTATTTGGTCAGTGCCACATACCTGATACCATCGAGCAAAGAGGTAAGACTTCTTCTTTCTTCTCCCCTTCCCCTGCTAACCTATTAGTTTTACAGCAACATCCTCTACCTCTCACAGAGATCCCTTCCCCCTTTCCTCTTAACCTTGCACTCTCCCGCCATCCCTCTTTTGTTAGTCTCTGCCAGGTTCTTTTCCAAGGAGGAGCTGAAAAACGACACGCTGCCATGTTAGAAGGGGACCTCACAGAGTTCCCCTACTATGGACTACACTTACACTTAGTCCCTTTCACTCTTCTTTCTCTCCACGCCATTGCAGGACCTTCACTCACAACACCTTTCGTCCATTTTCTGCATTGTCTGATTTGCTCAGAGATTTCTTTTTGTTTGTTTGTTTTTGCAGTTTTCCTCACAGGCTCTTCCAGGGACTCTTTTCATTAGCAGGCCATCAGCAGGTGTTTCGGGGTTCATTTTTATCCTCTTGATTTTCATGAACTGGCAGATATTTTTTCTTAGCTTCGTTTTCTTGAATTCATACATTCTAAGTTTTCATCATCTGACGCCACAACCATTCTTCTCTTTTTGTAGCTGAGCATTCCTCTTTCTGCGGACACACTCTTCCTTAGTCTCCTTACAAAGACAGAATTTCCCATTTGCTGATGCAGCCTGAAATGCATCGGTACAGCAGGCTTCTGCAACACTGCTGCTGCTTTGTGAGACAGTGTGGTCCAGCCATTGCTCTCCACCCCACCACAGCTGCACATGCGTGCCCTGACAAGCAGCCTTTGCTGCCCCACTCCTCTGGCAGTAGCAGCCCAGCTTTCCACCCAAGGCAGTGAGCAGATACAAGCAGCTGCTTAGGGAGCATTCGCTACTTGAAAGTCTTCCAAGGAAGGGCTGGGCAAAAGGCAGTATGCCAGACAGGTCCTTTCTTCAGGCCACTGCCATCTGAATCATGATAAACTGGGGCATTCTTAAGGCGGCAGACTTGGTTCCTGCTGACAATATGATTAAAATATCAGACGCATATTGTAATGTGGCATGCGTGCTAAGGACAGATCGACAGATCTCAAAAGGTTGCTGCTGATGGGAAATCATCCCTTAACCAAGAAGGGTTCTTACAGGGTAGACGCAAGATTGTATGTGGATTCAGTTCTATTCACTACTTCATCTGGAAATCAAGAAAAATCACCACTAATGAAATTCAAAGGAGATACCTAGTTTGATGGAGTAGAAAATAATGAGTTGGACAACACAAGCATGCAGATGCACGGTGGTTTATTAAGGCAAAAAATATTACAGCCAAAACTGAGAAAGAACAATAATGCCTACAGAGCAAGACGTGTTTTTTTCCTGAAAAGCAGGTGCTCAAAAAAGGGTTTTCGTCATTGTTATTGTGGGCGAAGAGCTGAACTTGTGCCCCTAGTGCAACAACATGTCAAAGAAGAGATTAATGAGGCCCTTACATGGACAAAAGAGCAGCAAGAGGAACAGCTTCTAGTTTCTGTGAGCAGAGCTGATGAAACTGATACACAGTGTTGCCTGTTCATCTGATGTTCACATCACTACGACTGCTAGTAAACTGGAGACAAGATGTACATGATCTGCAGAGCAATAACCTGCACTTGAGGAACATCTCCCAGTGACAGATTTAAAAATCTTCACAGATGTAGCTTGCAAAAGATGACTGAGAAGCTACTTCCTGTACAATTGCTTTATTCTGGCGAAACATGAAACCAGTAGATCCCACATCTCATGCCGTCTTCGCATCAAGCTTTTCTGGAAGAAACACTTCAGACAAATATAAATTATTGGGCAGAGTAACAATATCAGAGGCATATGGGATAGCAGCAAATAGCATAACTGAACAAAAGCTATACCTGTGTTGGAATAACACTGGAGGTCAAAGCAGAAGACATACAATCTCTCCTGGACGGAGATCTATGATTACTCCTACCCTCCCAACCACCTCCTGTAGCTTTCTTGTTTCTGCGTCTCATTGTGTTTCTTCAGTTTCTCCTGCTAACAAACAAGCAAGCAGCCTCCCCTGTTGAGAAATGGTTTTCACTTCTACTTGGCTGGCCTTTCCCAGGACACAGAGGAGAGCAGCACTTGCCAGCTGCTAGCACAGCTGTTCTGCTGGTGGCACTCAAAACCATACCTATTTGACTAGCTCTCTTCTCCCTTCTCAGGATCCCCCAAAAGACAGGCAGGGCCCACCACACTCTTCGGAGAAATTCACAGAAGCTGCTGAGCTTTCTGCTGTGAGAAGAATCACAGTAAACCTCAGCATCCTCTGCCCTTACATCAGACACGCGTGTGCGTACATCCTACTACTTATTTGATATTTTGACCGCTATTGCCATTTGTGCCAGGTCAGTGGTTTGCTGTGTATAAAACCCACTATGGGAGACATCAAGCAAAAAGGTAGCCTGAATTAACATGTCTTCATTTCTTTCCTTAGCAAGAAAAGTAGGAGTTAGGAGGATCAAACAACAATGAATAAAAG
>NW_009596098.1:0-26325 GCF_000690535.1 Cariama cristata | reverse complement strand
ACACTAAATGTACACAGCTCTCGTTCTCTAGAATTACATAGCGTAACGTGTAAAATTAGTTATCTGGCAGAGAGGGACTGGAAACACACCTCCCACACACTCACCAAGTGCCTTCCTCCTCTCTGCTCGCTACAGATGATCCTTTGATTATTTTTTTCTGAGATTAGGATGCATTTTACAACCTATAAGAAAGAACAAGGCTTCTGTTGAATGAAAACTGCTTAGTGACATCTATTTTAATGATTATTGGGTAAGATGAAGCTGGTTTAACTCAGTAATCAGGCTCTCAGTGGAAACTTTGCATTTCCTTACACATTATAAGATGTGCTTAATTTTATTTCTGAGTTTAAGGGACCATCTCTGATGAGCCTTGAGGAGAGAAGCACTTGTGATACAATCTGTAAGGAAGTACAAAGTTTCCGTTAAGAGAGACAGCTTACCTAGTGACATCTGCTTTTGCAGCTGCTGGATATCGCTGTGTAGGCAGCACCTCCTGCCAGAGCTACCTGGTGAGAAGCAAGTGATTCTGCACCCTTAGAGCAAAGAAGCTTCTTCACATCATCTGAGAAGAAAGGGGGAGAAAAGGTAAAATTCACAAAATGCAGTTGCTGAAATAGTTGTGTATCATGTATGCTCATCATGTGTGTGACTGTAATGCTTTTTCAGTTACCTTTTGTTGCAGCTCAAGTAATTTTTAAAGCAGTTTTAAGAACTCCTGCATCATCAGAATTGGGTGTACATGTGTTCTGTGAGCGTATGCTTTCAGTTTTAAATATTTAAGTATATCACGCTGAACCTGGATTAGATTCAGGTATGTCTAGGTGCAGTTGTTGCAAAGCTGTCCTCTCTAGACCATTGGCGTCAACCAGTTTTGTCTCTGTGACTTGTAATTCAGATTAAATTCCTCTCTGTATGTAATGGAACAACTGTAGGCTGGAGAGGTGTCGTGCCCAGGACTACAGACAGCAGGGGTGAGGTTAACGATAGTCAATGCTCGTTGTTATGTAGCAGCAATGTACAGTGTAAAGACAAATAAAGCAATGATACTCACTTTTCTTCTGCTTTCCATTCATAAAAATAAAGGAGGAGGACATAATTTGGGCTTAGGAAAATTATGGTATGTTAGGCTAAAAAAATGACAGTTGCTGTGATGTGAATAACATACACAGCAAGGATCAGCAATATATTTGCACTGTGTCCAAGTTACTTACCTTGAAGTAACATCACTTAAAACTCTGTCTCTGCCTATTAGAAAAGAACATACATATGAAAATGACAAATTCCTGTTATTCCTTCAGCCACCAAAGACAGCACTTACTGAAAACTCATGTCAGCTTTCAGTAAGCATAATTTCATTAGAAGGAAGAGTCAGATGCGGTTTTATTACTGTCTTGTTACGGTGACGTTTGCCTGATTGGAAAGGTGGGTGAAATCCTGAACTGCTATGAACAGTGGCTTTGCTTTTTACTTTATTGCACACAGGATTTATCCCTCTCTGATTTGATACCCGTGATTTGTATCTTTCATTCCTATTTGCTTTTCTCTCTGCCATTTGAATAGCATTCCCTGTGCTTGGCATCCAAGTTGCACAGCATTGCAAGGACTAAGCACATGCATGTTAAGGACATTACATTTTGCATATGCATCCCGTAAGGCTAAAATAGTGTTTGAGAACCTGTAATGAGAAGTGCACTGGAACTGCAAGTCAGTCACTGCTAGTGATTCAGGCTTGTGGAGTAACCACACATTTTTCACACACTGAAAGTCACTGACGTTTTTATATTCTTTCCTTCTCAGGAACTGGGAAAAAAAACCATGAGTTCTTCAAGTACTGAGTCCTTTGAAATCTCAACCATGTCTGACTATTACGATAATTATAATGATGCTCCAAAACCATGCAGTAAGGAAAGCGTCAAGAGGTTTGCAGCCTCCTTCCTACCTGTTCTGTATACCCTAGTATTTCTGGTCGGACTCATGGGAAACATTCTGGTCATTGTGGTCCTCTTCAAATACAAGAGGCTGAAGAGCATGACTGATGTGTACCTGCTAAACCTTGCCATCTCAGATTTGCTCTTTGTTCTATCCTTGCCGTTCTGGTCTTATTTCACAATAGACCAATGGGTTTTTGGAACTCCCTGGTGTAAAATCATTTCATGGATCTACCTGGTTGGGTTTTACAGTGGGATATTTTTTATTATGCTTATGAGCATAGACAGATACCTGGCAATTGTTCGTGTGGTATTTTCGTTGAAAGCAAGGACCGCCTTCCACGGCTTGAGTACTAGCCTTGTTGTATGGCTAGTAGCTCTTTCAGCCTCAGTTCCAGAACTTGTATTTAGAGAATCTTTTAACGAACATAATTATACTACCTGCAAGCCAAGATATCCAGGCAATTTCACGACATGGAAACTTTTTTCCACTTTGGAAATCAACATTTTAGGGCTCCTAATCCCTTTTATAGTTATGACATTTTGCTACTCCATGATCATTAAAACATTAGTTCACTGTAGAAATGAGAAAAAGAATAAGGCTGTGAGGATGATCTTTGCTGTCATGATTGTGTTTTTCTTCTTTTGGACTCCTTACAACATTGTTATTTTCTTACAAGTGTTGGAAATTACAGGAGTCATTAGAAACTGTCAAGCTAGCAAGAATCTGGACTATGCTTTCCAGGTAACCGAAATCCTTGGCCTCTTTCACTGTTGCCTCAACCCAGTTATCTACTTCTTCATGGGGGAAAAATTTAAGAAGTACCTGAAGATGCTCTTTAAGAATTGGCGGTTACCTGGAGATATTTGCAAGTGGTGTGGAGTTCACATAACTTACCACACCGAGTCTACCAGTTCATTCCACACACAGTCTACGGGGGATCAAGATGCTCTGTAATGTGTTTCAAATCAGCCACTGAACTCACCAGCAAGCAAACTGACAAAAGCAGGAACTTTGAAAAGCTAAGCAAATGCATGTGCATTGAACAATAAGTTAGTGCCGGATAATTACTTATTTCAGCTTTGATTTCTGCCTCTAGATTTTCTGAATATTATGACAGAAGGTGTCCTAGATGTGAAACATGGGAGATGGACATGCAAGTTTTACCTGTTGCAATTACAAATCACTGCTCAGATGTAACAGCAGCCTCCACTCTCTGCAAAGCACTGTGCCGGGCTGCTTCTTTTTCGCCAGCATCAAGATGTAGGTTGGCCTGCATGGAGGGGCAGAGGAGAGATAGCTGCTTGTCATCAGCACATGCATTTTGAAAATATATTCATTTATTCAAGAAGGATGGTTATTACCGTATTCTTTTCTTTTACAGCTGATCTGTGTAGGACTTGTTCACTCCGACTCGTAGCAAGCTGTTAACAGTACCTGTTACTGTTAAATGTTTCATCTCAGGCGGAGGATACACCCTCTGTCATTAAGAAAAAGGACACAAAAATATATTCTTTATGTGCATGAAGATGCAAAGCAAATGCATTACAATGTGTTACAGAGATGTTTTGTCTTAAGTATCCAAGTTGCCACATATGCCTACATGTGACTGTATATTATAGGCATTTTGAATTATCACTGTATCACTGTAATTCAGGATAGCGATTCTGTATTTTAATTAACATAGAAAATGTTTAAAATATTTTTGAATAAAAATGTTTTAAAAAAAAATTGTTTTCCAGCAGATGTGAATAAATTTGAAGCATCTTTGTTAAAAGTATATTTTTTAAAGTGAATGTTCTTTGTTCCAGAAGTACTTAACCCCAAGACTCAATTTTCATTCACTGGAAATGTATCTGGCAAAACAAAAGCAAGTAAAAACAGAGATTGTGGAGAAATGGTCTGTCGTAACTTCGAAACCACACAAATAATCCTAACATTTGATAACAGCAAAATGTGAAGAGTGTGATGCCCCAGTAGCTGCTCACAGATCTGCATGCTATTAATCAGAGATCTGGAACAGGAAGGAAACTCACACAGCAGTAATTACATTTGGGCACAAAAATAATTTAAAAAGAGGCAAAAATCAGTAGTGTAGTAGCAGACAAAGTAAGAGTTGAAAAACACATATTGGAAGATAGTTCTGGTGTGTCATTTTGGTGGATGACAACCATGCAGCACGAAGACTTTAATTTTTCTTAGGCTGTCAATAACAAAGT
Organism: Cariama cristata; assembly: GCF_000690535.1. Classification (NCBI taxonomy): domain Eukaryota; kingdom Metazoa; phylum Chordata; class Aves; order Cariamiformes; family Cariamidae; genus Cariama; species Cariama cristata. The sequence goes on along the minus strand of NW_009596098.1, from coordinate 22,177 downwards.
GCCTGCTCAGCATTCAGGCATGGCTGCAAAGAGCAGACCAGACATTAAAATACATCAGGAAAGGGCTGGAGAACAAACGTAAAAATGTTGTAGTGCCGTTGTTCTCAACACCCTAAATAAGAAATGTAAGGGGAAGCTCACCTCCATGTGACCTCTTTTGTGATACAAGACTGAAAATAAAAAGCAGCACACTTAAATACTCATGCATACACATATCCATCATAATTAATTTTGGGAATGCATTACCATTAGCAGTTTGTTGAGGCTGACAAGCAAGGAACTGCATTAATGCAGATAACGAGAATAGCTGTGGAAGACATTACTTGTGTTAAGAAAGTGTCTTCCTTCCCAGGAAAAAGACTATAAATTCTTACTACTCAAAACTTTACAAGCCACCGAGTAAATCAGTTGGGGAAAATTGCTGCAAGGAGTGGGCGAAGGCATCCATTGCCTATTTTGAAAAGGAAGAGGAAGACAAGTTGCAAGTGTCAGGTGCTTCAAAGTCTCACAGATGTCACTGAACCCAACAACATACCGCTCCCAAGCCGGCACGGCACGTTGTCCTCACAGATGTGATACCGATGGCGCAGGCACCGTGAACTGCTGAGCTATTCACGAGTCAAGTGCACAGGCTAACCTGGAAGCCAGACAGAGCACCGGAGTTATTTTTCTCTTGGTCCTACTCTGTGATCCTTCTAGTCAGTAAGACTAAACAGGTCCTTTTGAGAAACCTTGTTTTCCAGACCAGGGGAAGGGATGCCTGTGCTGGCCTGGCAAAAATAACAGTCAGCAAGCAAAAAGGAGGCGGTAGGCCCTTGACAACCGTGAGATAAGAGAGGATCATGGCTAAGAGGCGAGTTGAGGGAATGGCACCGAGATGGCCAGCAGCCCGCAGGGTGGCACAGCCCTGGGCACACACCCTGTGGTGGGGGAGGACGCCCAGTCTGCTCATGTGTGGAATTAACAGGCCGCACCCAGCGGCTGTGCAGCATTGCCATAAATGGAGCTAGCATAAAGCCTCTTTTCCACACAAAACTCAAGGGTGCTTCACATCACTGCTCAAGCTTTGTGCCCCACAGCCTGGGCACATGTGCCTTTGGTGCAGAGGGTGCTTGGTGCAGCCAGAGCTCCCCCCGGGTGAATGTCGTCCTTGTTTCTTTGCCCAAGTAACCTCTTCCAGCCCTCCCACTAACACTCATAGCTACCCAGTGTGTGTGCTGGACGAGCAACCGGGCTGGAAGTTGGGCTTTGAGCAGGTTTGCTGAATTGGGTGCAAGGGGGAGCTCACCCTTAAGTGACGGGCTCAGGAATCCAGGTCCCGGGAGTGGAGCTCATCAAACCTGGGTGGCTTCCTCCTCTGTCACCTGGAACAAACCCTCCTCCCCCGTGCACTGAGCTACAGTGGATAACGCCCCTCCTCTTTTGAGAGAGGGCTTTGAAATCTGCTGATGAGAGATAATAGTTATTAATATAGACAAAAATAAAGCAGGGATTTTCAAAATGTCAGTTGACCAAAGGTGTCATTTTAGCTGAACAAGAGTTTCCAAGCAATGAATGATGGTATGAACAGACCTACTGAACCATGAAAGGGAATGGATAGACATTTGAGTAAAGCAAAGATGACTCATTCTTAAAACCACATTTTTACATCAGGGTTCCTCAGAAGGCCAGACTGTCCTCTCTTCAGTTGTGCTAAGCTGCCATAGAAAGGCAGATGAGGGGAAAAATCAGCTTACTTATATTAAATACAAATAATGATGAAAAGGTAAAACCAAGTTGTTTAGTTTGTTTTCATACAGTGGTTAAGCCACCACAGTCACTCTCTAAACATAAAGCTGAATTACACACTTACCTTTTACTCTGGAAGATGGCTTCAATCCTTTTAATTGTGCAGAAGCAGCATCACGGTTGGCAACCTCCTCCCACTCGGCTCCTCTCAGTCTGAGAGCCAGCGAGGAATTGCCATTCTCCTTCCTACACTATTACTGCCTGCCACTGTCCCAGCATCAGCTCTGCATAGCTGGTCTGAAGGAGAGTACAGTTCAAGAGGCACTACAGTGCTCCTCTGTTACCAGGGTGCTTCCAGTCTAAAACTGCCAGCAGGGATCTATGCTCACACATTTACCTCCAGGAGGTCCTAATCATTTCCAGTTTTATCCAATATTTCGCTCTTAACACAGCCAGACCAACCTGATCATCTCTTATATAAATATCTCCATTTGACTTGATTTACAGTTAGAAATCAAGGGCCATTTAGTGATATCAAAATGATCATTAAAATGGTGCTTAAGGCAATGCCTACAGAGAGCTCAACAGGACTTTGCTACTCCAGGCATGAAGGAAGCCTTTAAGTAGGAGACTGGAAATGAATAGTAAACGTAACTGTGGTGAGACTTCTAGTCTTTGCATAACTGGTAAGACCATTGAAAGGTGATGTGCTGCTGGTCATATCTGCAGTTATCTTACTGTAGCACAGCAATGACATATGCAGGTGCTGCTGGTAGTCATGGAGAAATCACTTCTAATGGAGCAGGCACTATCAACAAGGAGACACCGAGTCAGATGCTTCCAGGATGATTTTTCTTTTTCAGTCATTCAGCAGCAACATCCATCAAAAACAAACAAACAAAAAAAATCAACAAAATCCCATCTTACAGAACAGTCATTGAGTCAAAGAAACTTCTTACAGAAGTGAGGCTCGAAAGTGGAAAAGCCCTTTGTCTGTTCCAGACTATCAAAATCCAAGTCCTCTGCCAACTGCTTGATGGAGCACTGGCACGACTGACCAATGCTGCTGTTCTCTTCCCCTTGGCAGAGCATATTCCTCCACCTATCCCTCACATGCTCACCTCAAAAGACGACTCCCACAGGTCACGCTCAGGCTTTTGTCTTAATTTATTCATGAACCTCTTTTGAACTCTCAGAAATGGTAGCATGCATATGATACCTCTACTGAAAAGAGTAATTAATGTCTCTTCTGCACCACTGGCCACTTGACCTTATTTTTAAAAAGCTGCTGTCTTGCAGCTAGGAGAGCTGAGGCACAGAGCAAGAGCTCAGACATTATGAGCATAATGCACATTTTTGACAGAATCTCAAGACCCTCTTAGCTCTGCTCGGGGAGGATTCACATTTCAGCCTGGTGAGGGGGACTCCAGGTAAGAGCTGCCCACACTGTGCCCTTCCTGGTAGCCAAATCTGAGATGGCCCAGCCAGGAAAGTCCCTGTCTGGATCCAGGTTGTGCGAGGAGATCCACAGACTAACGTGAAAGGTATCTGGAGGTAAGTGGATGAGGATGACCAGCTAATGCCATCTTCCAGTAAAGGATGTTCTTTGCTGGCACAGAGGGTGTTGTCTGTATTAAAACACCAGAAAGCAAGGACTTCTGTTAGCAGGTGACCGAAAGAGAAAAAAAATTCATCCTCTGTGTAAACACAGCCCAAATACATGATTGACCAATGCATCATACTTCTTTAGTTTTTGTGCTGGGTTTTTTTATTTCAAGTCATATCGGAAGGGTTGAAGTTTCTCTGGGTTTCAGCTTCTTGCCTCAAAATGAGTAACAGCATGTATTCAGTATATGTAGCTCAGTAACTGCACACTGCGAGCTTTTTGTGATTTCAGGTGTTGCAAGATAAAAACTACTAGGGCACTAAGAATTTTTTAAATTTCCAAGATGATGTTTGTTTCCTTGCTTTTGCTTTTAAACAACTACAGCAAGTAATCAAGAATCTTATCTGCAAGAATCAGATCTGTTTCCACAGATATGAAACCCTCATAAAAGGTACTCTCGGTGCCACTAGCAACCTGTAAGGCAACAAAGACTGAATGAAAATTGACATTACCAGATCCACTCTTCTGCTTAAGAGAGGCCAGTGGCATTTGATCAGCATTGTCCGAGAAGCCCCAAGCAGCCAAGTTCAGGAAGAGACTTTTGTACCTGGGAGAGCAATTGGAACAATGGGTGGACATCCCTGCATGAAAAGTACATTTGTCTCTTTTGCACAGGGACTTTGCACTCCTTAAAATTGTATTGGTAAAGGTATTGTGGTTTGGGCAGGTAGATCGAAGAGAGGGTCCCTCCCTGACTTTTAACCTGTCGCCATCACACACAAATAGAAAGAGCAGTACCAGCTAATAATAACACAAAAGTATCTTAAAGTGAAGAAAGACCACAACAGATCTCTGTACTTGCTCATAACTGGTAAACTGAAATTCGACCACAAGTAAGACCATGACCGCAGACTGAGTGACTTGCCTTTTCCGCTACCAAAGTATGTGGGAAAGGTGTAAGAAGCACATAAGGAAAGAGACGGATGTTTTTTCCTGTTGCTTATGCCCTTGTCGCTCATTCACAAGCACTAGGAATGGAAAGAAAATAAGGCTAGTTGATTGCAAGGAACAACCACCTTGTCTGCAGGCCCTGCAGACAAACGGTGCTGAGAAGCTGCGGAACACAGGTCTGCCCTTGCTATCAAAAAAATCTTGTTTATGCCTTCTAGAAGAGTGAAACCCATAGCACAGAGTGTCACACAAAAACCTGCAATGCTACAGAGAAGGGGCTGAAGAGTTTACAAAAGGAAACAAAAAGGAAGCTCGGATTTAGGCTGTTTTCTCCTCAGTTCTGCTTCACCAACCCATCCTTGCATAATACAGGTCAGTACTTGCTTCCTTTCCTCAGAAATATTAGGGAACCCCCAAAATCCCCCATGGGGAGGGCTGGCCCCCATCTGCTCCTGCTCTGGCTTTTTGCATGAATGTGTACGCTGCAACCTCCTCGCCCACAGTAACATGGAGTAAATCCATTCATCTCCTTGCCAGCTTAAGGTCAGGTTTTCCGCAAGCAGCGGTCACGCAAGCAGGATGTCCGTCTTGTGACTACACTGGCAGAACATTTTGCATTTGAAAAGGCAGGTTCATGAAAATCTGAACACTAGAAAGAACAGATTTTTATCGGCAGCTGCATCCGCTAATGATCAACACCTTTTAACCCAACGCTATTGTGTGCATTTTGTTTCAGCTTCAGATTAAAACTAGAGCAAGCACAGCCTATTTTTCAACATTATTGAAATAAAATATTTCATTTTTTCTGTGCTGAATTCTAATTAAAATTTTATTCTGATGGGGAAAATAATTTCAAAAGTCCTCATGCAACCAAAAATTGTAGAAAGAACTCATGGATTTGTCTTATTTAACACACTATTTTTTGTTAACAACTTCAATAGAATAAATGCACCGCATTGCTCACTCAGTAGCTTATTCCACATACCTACAGAAATATGCCAGGAATTAGAAAAAAGCTAGCATTAGAAGTAAAATTTCGTAAAATTATGAATTGTACTGTAGAAGACTACCAGGCAGAAAATGGCTTTTTTGTTGTGTTTTTTTTAATTTTTTAAAAAAATCTATTGACTTTGTTCATGAGAATTTGCCTAGCAAATGAACTTTTGTTGCTTCTACAGTGTAAAAAACGACAGTGTTTTAGACACTATCAAAATAGGACTATGTGAATAAAATTTAAACAATCAAGTATCAGTTTAGAATTTATGAAAGGTCAACTCTTAAGTGATAACTATCTAACAATTTGTGTCAGAGACTGAGAAAGCAAAGTCAGCACTAGACATCCAAGATTCTCCAGAATTTTTCTTTGCGTGATTGTTTGTTCTGGTTTGGTTTTGTTTGTTTGTTTAGGTCCAGGAATGGGTTTGTACACATGCAGGGCAACTACCAATTGTGTCAAACAGAAAAAAAAAAGCCAGCCTTTTCTGTAAGGTAATCCACAATAAAGACCTCAGTCATAATAAAGTATCACTGAATGTGGCCTGGATTTTCAGGAGGGCACATGCCCCAGTTCATGAACTGTCATGCTAATATAAACCACTGGGTAGGTATAAGCTTCCAAGTTCCTGGAAAAATGTAAAAAGAGCTCTAGAAACGTCAACTACTTGTACAGAAATAGCCGTGGAAAAGCTGATACTGCCTAACAATAGAGCAAATAGGTAGCTAGTATCAATGCTCATTTTAGTGTCACCTCCTAAAAAAAATCTGCCATGTTTTCTAGACCTGATGCCATGAGATCCCACAAAATTACTGCTTTGGCAAAAGCAAAACAAAACACAGTAAAAAAATAAATTAATCTGCGAAATCCTTCACAGCAAAAGCCATATCTGCCTGGTCAGTGAATGGCACAAGCTAGGTAAGTGTACTCCAACAAGAGCAGCAGCTGAGGACCTGGTACTTGAGACCTTGCACAGACCCACCAGCCAGATCTGCCCTTTGAATGAAATTCTCCTTTGTGACAGCAAATGCAGAGACACCCACACAGACAGACCATGGTGCACAGGGGCGGAATGCAACCGGCCCCAGTCATGTTCGTGCAGATAATGGTCATGTTTAGAAAAAACTCCCTGTTTTATTACCTGCAGCTTACTAGACAGCTTCCACTGTCTGCGCTTGTTTCCTTATACTGGGCTGCAGACTTAAATGGAGCAGAAGTAGCCCAACCATGTCCATCACTACCTAACAAACAGAGTTGATATGCCCAAAAGACAGTGTAGCACCCTTCTCCTTTACTTCCCCCTGAAACAAACAAACAAACAAAAAACACAAACAAAAAACACCCCCAGTTTTTAAGGTTCTGCTTTCAGCCTTGCCAGGGATCTCAGTCAATTCAACTTTTGCATCTGCAACATGGAAATCAAGACTCTACCCTCCTTTGTAAAAGAAGGCATTTTGCAGATGGAAAGTACTACAATGAAATTTAGTTATTATTAGAGACAAAAACCTGTGTATTCATTGCTAGATTTCTTGCCTTGTCTCAAGACATCAAGAACCATACATGCTCTTTTACTCACAGCCCAAAAAGGTTAATCTCCTTCCACAGAAGATGAAAACAACTTCATAATGCATTATTCTAAAAAAACCCTTTGGTTTTGAGCAATTTCTTCCAAACATTTCTCAAAGGGTGATTGTTGTCCTGAATCATGAAGGTTTGCAGACAAAACCCCTACCCCTTTTAGACTTGCTTGCCTGATTTACTTCACATTTTGACATTTGTAATCAGCAGGGGGTTTCACCAATTTGCATGAACACGCTAAAACAGGTTGCAGGAAAAAAACTAAGTGCTTCATAAGAACAGGAACATTCTTTCCAAGTCAAACCGGCATCACATTTTTGCATCAAAAGGCATACAGCCTGACAATAAGTGAGTAATCCCCAAAATCAGAACTACACTGTGGAGCACAGACCAATGTTGTTGAGAAAGAGCTCATGCTTTTAAATAATCTCAATTTTTGTACACCAGTTTGCACTGCAGAGTGTGAGCTTTAGAGTTTGGGGGTGGGTTTTTTTGCAAACCGAGTTATGGCAAGTGAGCAGATGAACCAGCAGTGAAAGCTGAGTCTCTTCTACTGAAAAGAGTTTAAAAGCACTGAAATTTCAGCTCAACTTAGTAAGAAAAAAAGAATTCACCTGAAAGTTTCAGGTGCTGAAACTCAGCAAGAGATGATCAGATATGCTCACCTTCAAAAGAGGATACAGGGCTAGACGGACCTTAGTCAAACTCAGCATCATTATTCTTACATGAAAAAATATACTTCTATTAAATGAGAAAAAGAAAACAAAGACAACAAATAATATGAGCTGAGCTCTGTGTATTTTTGAAGCCCCCAGTCTCTGAGACAAAAGTATTCTCATGTGCTGCGCCAATGGGGCAGACCCTTGACAAACTCATTACACAGAGAGAGAGAAGAAAGAGAGTGGGAATCCCTCTTTCACCCACCTTGCAGGACAAGTACAACAGCATGGTTGTATCTCTGAAGAAGGTACTTGCTCACCAGAAACCATAGTAAAACCAAACCAGGCATCATCTAGCCTTATTATTTTGTGAACAACTGAAAATATGTGATGCATATCAAGGACTGTCAGAAAAAGCATGGTTTCTACCTTGAATTGCAAGGGTAAAATGGAAGACAAGACAGTGATAAGCAGTTGGGGAACAAGTACCAGCAGAACTACAGGTATTCACAACCTTGCAGTTAAGTGAATTTTTGTTAGGATTTGGATATATTTTCCCCACCCTGCACATCCAGCCAGGGGAGCTGAATCTTCACCCCAGTTCACCTCCTTTCTTTCACATAGTTTTCCACTTGTAGCTATGAAAATCTGAAACCTACGGAGCTCAGCATCATCCACCTTTGCCAGTTCAGTGAGATGCAAGGCCACAGCCTGTAGCTGGTTGGTGGTGGCTGGAGGGAAATGATTTTCTTTCCCCTCTCTACTGCCAACCTGCTTGGCTTTGAAAAAAGTGAAAAAATTTAAACCCCAACAAACGACTCACTATTCACCCAATACATTATTATGCTTTCCCCATGTCTTCACCAGGCTTCTCATGCAGATCATGTTTTGTAACACTGAATATTCTTGTTTGCTTGTATCTCCAAAGTGTTTAAACATCCCCTGTTTCAGCACTGTACTGTACCTACAGGAACAGGAGAAACAAACTTCATCCAAGTCAAGTATGCTACTACTACTATAATCTCATTTCAGTATCTTTGCACAGACTGGGTTTCTCAGAATTTATTTTTTTTTTTTAAAAAAAAAAAGCCTTTTGGACTATTTCATCATAGCTAACTTCTACTCTTGTTTCTGAATTACTGGCACCTTAATTTTGGGGTGTGGTGTGGTGTGTCACTTTTTTTCCAATAAAAGCCATTAAGAGGAACCCAAAATTTGGCTAATACTAAAACACCAACCATCTTGGCATCAGACAGTTAAAATTAGAAAGGACCTAGGTTTTCTTCAATACCTCTGAAGCCTTTGAGTCAAAGCAAACAGACCTGAGAGGTTAGACTTGAAAAAGCAAAAAAAGAGCAGCTTCAGCAGGTACTAACCAGCAACAATTTTCTTCTATTTCAACACAAGCTAGGTGGACTCAGTGCTTTAAATAAAGTCACATCTTCAAGTGTCTATATTTGGCTGTAGTCAAAAGATTCGTGTTGTTTTAACTTCAGCTTTTGAAGTAGATACTGCTCTGGATCAAAGGACCAAAAGAGCAACATAGGAATGCATGGTAGCAGAAGTCACTGCTTTGACCAAATTTTGCAGGAAATCATGCTAACCCCTCACAAGTTCTGTACTAGGTTCTCAGGTTCTTCAGCACACCGGATCTACCTATTCATGATTAGCGCAAACCACATCCTAAAACTGAAGGTGAAAAAAAAAAGTCAGAAAGTTTGAAAGAAGATATGTAGAGCGAGAGCGCAGGATCCAGACCCACCTCTCACAGCCTAAAGTCTTCTGGGAAGCCTTGCGGGTACAGCAGAGTGTTTCAACATTCAGAAATAAAATTTAACATGGAGGAGGCAAGAAAGGAGTGCAAATTTTCCTTCTGCATGGCTTCTTTCTTATCCCATACATGCCTCCTGTGAAAACAGCAGCTAACGTTTTCAGTAAACAGGAGAAAAATTACAGTCTAAAGCTCAGCAACAGACACGGCATGAGAAACATTAAGACTAAGCAATCAGTTTCTTTTCCTTCTCCTCCTCAACAATTCTACCTATGCTTCAGAAGGCCCCTTCATCAGTAGCACAGGAACACATCCAGAACCTGCAGCCACCACACAGCCATTCACCTTCTCCCAAGGCAAGTGCTTTGGAAGGTGCTATTGCAGAAGTCCACGATCAGGGGAGACTTCTGGCTAAATTTAGACTAAAAGTCCATAAAGAGAGTTCATTCTGTGCACCTGACCCAGATTTGTGGGACTTTTCAAAAGGAACCTGTAAATGGGACTTGGAAGAAAGGAGAGAGGCATAAGCAAGCTGGAAGCAAAGGCACCTTCGTCCAGCTTGCAAACTAATGATGGATAGGTGGAAGGGATGGAGATCAACTCTGCTTCAGACAACCAAAGACACATTGAAGGAAATTTTTTGAGTTTCTCTACACACAAGGCTTCCCTAGTGTGAGAGGAAGAACCACCAAGACCTAAGGAAGAATGAAACAGGAAAGAGAGAAGAGTAATTTCTTAGCTATAGCATTAGAGGTATGACCCACAATTACTAGGCATTTCTCCACACTGTGCTTGGATCTGTGCTCTGGCCCACAACCACAGACAACACTGAAAATATTAGTTAATATTAGAATAGAAGCATGAGCCCTACAGAAGCACCAAGCTTAAAAAAAATAGTGCATACGCTTACAACAAACAAGAAAATTTAACAGAAAAATCCTTTCAAAATGTAGATACTGGCTGCATTTTCCTACTGGATTTGCATCAGTATTCAACAGATTCACTCTACTTAACAAAGGCCCTTTCTGCTGGAGTTTCAAACTCAATTCCCAGTTCCATTAGGGAGTCCTTTTCCCCCCACCTTCATCTACCAAAAAAATTTTAGAAGGCTAAATTACAGTCATGCAGCCATAAGCACATTACCAAAGTGCAAGATAACAATCTTACGATGCTTGCACAGTCTGCTATGAACGCGTGCTGGGGAATTTCATGAGCAAGACTGCACTTCCCATTACAATGCTACAGAGTTAAAAGTGGGACCTTCCCAAGACCCTGACTTTGGAGTCCTATATATACTTGGTTCCTGAAGGACAGGTGTATGTGCAAAAGCCCAAAACAGGAATTCTTAAATACATCCCCAATTGATTGGCCACAAAGACCATATATCCTACCAAAAGGAGATTGCATTACCAAGGGCCCGAAACAAGCACTGGTTCTGTGAAACCTCTTGTAGGTAACACACACTTTCAAGACTTCCCCCAGAGCTGGGGACTCTAGTTCACTACTCCCATAACATAACCAGCAACAGAAAATATCTTCTGAAAAGGGATTTTTAAACATACACACTTTATTCAGCAAATGCATTACAAAGATCCCTGTGACATCTTTTTCCAATATTTTTCCATTCAGCCCTTTGCATCAAGTCCCAAGATGATCTTTTCCTGCCTAGTTTTGCCTTCTCATTGAAGGAGAAGCATTAAAGCAGACCTCATTCTTCTGTAGTTTCCAGTTCCTTTTGTCAAGTGATCTTCCAGCCAGGAACTCGAGGCTGGCCATCATGCTTTTAACTCCTTGCCTGTAAGACAGCTTTCTTGCAACTCAGTCATTTCTTTCAAAAAAAAAGCTGCTGCAGGACCTGGTTGCCCTTTCACATCCTTGCTGAGTCTTCTCTGTGTTGCTCCGTACATCTTAAAATTTCTGTAAATGCAGTCCATCAGGCAGGTCAGAAGATAACAGAGAGGGCACAAAACAGTTTCAGAGCACAAAGACATACTTTGTGTCAGCTGTGGACAGTAAAAGTGGTAACTGGCTGAAGTAAGTGGTAACAGCAATGAAGCCTTCAGCTAGCTGTTGGTAAGTTTCCTAACAGTAAACACCACAATAGCTTGCGTAGGGAAGACAGAAGTCCCCATTACAACAAAGTTTGAAGAACAGGTTAAACAAACACACTGGGAATACTTTAAATACAGATGACATTGGCTTAGGGTAGAGAGGTAAGGCTAAATCATCTCTCACAAACCTTTCCTCTTGTATTATCTGTTAAAATGGTGTTTGCAGTCTGGGAAAGATACATACAAGAACAGATTAAAGAGAAAATGTGGGGACTGCTCATTAATCAGCAGTTCCTTTGGGAAATTTTGATAGAGCATTTGCAAGCAAAAAAGGGAGTAAGAGCAGCGATTGCAAAGCCATTTAACAGAAAAACATTCTCAAGTAGTTTCCTGCTGGTACAGGTTCTTCTTGGAGTGCTGTACTCTGAAGGCCCTTTATCACAGAGGCCTCCCTTCGGCATATTCAAATACATACTGCACCGCTTGGCAACCTCTAGCTGTGTTTTCATGTAGATAGACCGGGATGAGGAATCAGGCCCCAACTTTCAGTGCCTTTCTAAACACAAGAGATCACTTCGGTGAAAGCAGTAAATAGGCAGGTGCACTAATGTCGCTATCTAGAGTTCTACTTGAAAAAAACTTTAAGCCTGTTTTTTCTATGTTGTTCTTGTTATTCTTCTATCTAACCATATGCATGTTTGTAATCCTTGATGCAAAGCCTTTCTGCTTGTAATATTACACAGAGTTATGGCAAAAAGTGAACTCTTATGGATTACACTATGTTTTCACAAGTACCATGTAAAACGAAATGAAGTTAGAATGACAGCCAGGAGTTCAACTCCCCTCACAGCACAAACTGCCAGAAAAATAAAAATACTCCTGGCTGTTAAAGCACTGAACTGTTGCAGGAGCAGTACCTAAACAGTACTGTCATTCTGCACACTCCAAGCCACAAACCCCACAACTGGTATGAAACTAATTCTGTACCATTCCTTACATTCAAGGTCTGGCTCTGAGGTAATTAATACTTCATAATAAACTGCTGTAGAGCATATTCCATGGTCTGCATAGGGATGATGCCAAGAAAAAAAGATCTAGCGTCACAGCAGACCACTTTACTCCAAGAATCATAGAATCGTTATGGTTGGAAGAGACCTCAAAGATCATCAAGTCCAAGCGTATATGCAATGCCACCATGCCCACTAACCCATGTCTCAAAGTGCCACATCTAAATGTTTTTTGAACACCTCCAGGGATGGTGACTCCACCACCTCCCTGGGGAGCCTGTTCCAGTGCTTAACGACTCTTACAGTGAAGAAATTCTTCCTAATATCCAACCTGAACCTCCCCTGGGCACAACATGAGGCTGTTTCCCCTTGTCCTATCGCTAGTCACCAGAGAGAAGAGGCCGACCCCCACCTGGCTACAACCTCCTTTCAGGTCGTTGTAGAGGGCGATAAGGTCTCCCCTCAGCCTCCTCTTCTCCAGGCTAAACAACCCCAGCTCCCTCAGCCGCTCCTCATAAGACTCGTGCTCCAGGTCCTTCGCCAGTTTCATTGCTCTTCTTTGGACACGTTCCAGCAGCTCAATGTCCTTCTTGTAGTAAGGGGCCCAAAACTGGACACAGTATTCGAGGTGCAGTCTCACCAGCGCTGAGTACAAAGGGACGAACAATGAAGTGTGTCTGGTACTGAACACACAGGCCTCAGCCATTAGACTTTGCATTTGAGGTGAGAATTTAAGAGTAGAAGTTCTCTGGCACAGGGGAACCACATCTGTCTGGTTTGAAAACCCATCAAACACATGTCAAACATAGCAGAGATGTAGAGACTCAAGTGAGTGGTGCTCCTTTTCACTCTCTCCTCTGGTGACAGTATCAGTCCTCATCAGCTGAGAAGAAATAGTCAGGTTTTTGCACTGGCCATCTCAGAAAAGGGTGGCACCTCTGGGGTTCACACAGCCCATTACAGCTACTTTGTTTTGCTTTACTTTGCACACGTGTTCATAACACAGAAAACAGATGAGACATCAACAAGAATAACTTCTTGTCAGTAGAGACTTACAACTTCTTTATCCCTTAATACTGTAACTAACTGCTCATAACTCTTCCTCATCCCTTTTTTCCTTCTCAAACACTCACAGGAAGGATTTCATTTTTAAAGAACCATTTTAATAATGTCAGACAAAAATCAAAGGAAGAAACCACAGACTATGAAAATACTTGATTCCTTCATCTTAATCTTCTGTTGTTTAAATCTCACCAAGGAGTTTGCATGATTGACATCAAAACTCTAAGAATAAAAAAAAAAAAAGATTCTGTCTGCTGTAGAAAGTCAGCTTTGTTGACAGAGATTGTGCATCTTTGCAAATATCAGGCGCTTAAAAATTATCATCAGTTTACTGATACTAACCAGGTGACAGAATCAGCTGGAAGTGTCTAGTCTAATGACAGCTCTGACCTATGAGTCCACACGAGTAAAAAAAGCAAGGTAGCAGGACTACGCACCCCTTTTGTAGCCTCCTCTCCAGTTGCAAAACATGGTTAAAAAAAAAGTGTAAGAGGGTTCCTGTAATGTAAACAGCCTACAAGGACTACATTTTTACTAGACTGATGAGAACGTTATCTTCCAGTTGAGTTCAATTTCACAGTCCAATGCAAATTCTAAAGCTACAGCTTTTATTTTTTAAGAGAATTTCAGTATTTAACTCTGGCAGATTTTAAAAAAAAAAAAAGTATTTGAAGAATTTAAAAAGTTGCCTCAGCTAAACAACTTACTGATTAACACTAAGTCTTTAAAAAAAGGGAAGTATGGTTTGAGGGAAAGGGAAGCAAAGTGGGGGAAAGATCAGGAAATACTCAAATCATTATAAATGCTTCAGCCATATGTCTCTAACAAACAGTTGGGGGGCATAATTTTCATACTGTGTGGTTGCATTGATATTAGGTTTGTCTACAAATTCTATCTTGCATGCCTGGGTGCTGCAAGGAGAACGCTCCAGCTCCAACACTGTTATGTTGTTTGGCACTGATGAAACAAGTATATTCCTTGGAACAAAAAGGGTCAACTGAGGACCACGGGCCGGCCAGTACCGACCAAGATTAAAGCCATTGATCCAAATTTGCCCCTGTTAAGAAAGAAAGAAAAAATAATGATTTTTTTTAATAATTTGACAGAGATCAAATGATGAAATAGCTTTAAGCATAACACTCTTCACATAGTAATTGAATTTCCTCCATTTTTCAGTTTGATAGAAGACAAGGACAGAAAATTTGGTCAAGAAAATGCTAATGACAGTCAAAAGAATCTCAATTCCCTGATGAGTTAAAGCCATCATTAATATTTAAAAAAAAAGGTGTCAAATACTGCAGTAATTCAAAATATGACAATACTTAGGAAAACAGAATTGCAGGTTTCTGGCACCAAATTTTGCACCAAGTTTAAGACCAAAGCAAGCCTGAAAACAGTATTTGCTTGAAGCTGATTGTTAAAAGGAGAAAGAACTCACAGAAGAAAAAGCAGATCCTAATTCTGTTGTGGCTCTCTGTACAAGTGTAAGACTACACTACCTTGGTAGTCCCTTCCTGTCGCATGATTTTATAAAAAAAGATACAGCTTGTCTAGACACATGAAATTTAGATGTCTATTATGCTTGTAATAGCTTAGTCAACAAAAGCACTTGTGAAATCACACTGCTAGAGAATATTGTATTTTGTTGTAGATACCTGCAATCATTAAAATCTTTAGGGGTCTGCTAGCATTAATTTAAGTTCAATGAAATTGTGGTCAACCTGGCATACAAACTCTTTAAATTACTTTTTATAGTGGAGGTGGCCAGAACCCTAGTTGAAAATACTGTTCTAATGTTATGAATACCTTAAGTTCAAAAGATAAAACAAAATTAGGTCATGGGAAAAAGAAAAAAGTCAAAACAGTCATTTATACACCACAAAATAGACACTGAAGTAGCACAAATGCAGATTTTTCCAAGAGTCTATAAATTAGTGAGTTGCAGAATGTTTAGTAAAACTGTAAATGGACTCCTACTGAGTTGAGCTGAATCTTGGTTCATTAAGCAAGAGAGCAGGGAGCATATACAGCTGATTTGGACAAATAATTTGCTTTTACTCCTCCTAAGTGTCCTTTCACCATATGTCAGACAAGAGTTCAGTGGACAAGAAAAGGGATGGGAAAAGATAACTGCATCTGTGTCTTCCCTCTTGCTTTGGCCTTTGGTAATCAGAATACAGAGGAAAAATAAACTAATCCATGGCACTGATGTACCATAAAATAGTCTGAATCAGTGGAAAGTAAGGACTTTTACTGCACTCAGTGATTTCTAAAATTGTCTGGGATAGTTGAAGTCAGACTCATACTTTTAAAAGGATTTACAGAAGCACATTTGTAATATAGCGAATATTGCTGTTCAAGCTGTTTTGGAGGTATTTTTCTTGTGTTTTCTTTTTCAAGTATTTATGAAAACAAATTTTATGAAACTCACAAAAGAAATTTCATAAGGAGTTGGTACATTCGCAAATGCAGGTGAGTTATTTCAGTTCTGTATCCACTTCCGTGGTATAAGATCCTATCTTGCACAGTTCTGCCAAGGTGTTAATAAACTTTGACCTCAAACTTTTTTTTTTTTTAAATCAAATTTATCTTGCTTTGTGGCTTGTTTTTGCTGTATGAAAAGGCAAGAGAAGAGCTATTTATTCAAGCTCACTATTTTGCTTCTGTAGTAGTTTTAGAAGAAAACATGGCATTAATGCAACCTCCCTCCACACAAGATGAATTAATGAGTGTACCCACTACAGAGTAGCCTACCTACTACAGAGAGTGACTGTAAC
The DNA here is from genome assembly GCF_000690535.1 of Cariama cristata. NCBI lineage: Eukaryota > Metazoa > Chordata > Aves > Cariamiformes > Cariamidae > Cariama > Cariama cristata. The sequence continues at coordinate 5,993 of NW_009596098.1, read as the reverse complement.
CCTGTGGGAAGTAGGAGTTTACTGTAGGAACCAACTGTATTAGAGTTCTAATGCAGGGAGTATGATCAGACAGGTCTCTGTTTCTGATCTTAATCAGTCACTGGTTGTAACTCATTTTTCCAGTAAAGCTATGAACTTAGTTTCTCAATTCCAAACTGTCCCTATTAACATTGCAGTTTCTAAAGACTGCACACTCAGGAATTTGCATGACCTAAACCAGCAAATCATGACGTTATACACACTACCAATAAACATGCCTAGACAAAATAAAGGGGATCTCTGTCTTCAGTAACAAGATTTCCTTTAGCAGAGTCAGCAACTACAACTCATGATTCCACAGAAATCAAGAACAGTCCCGACTCCAAATCCTCTTCTCTGTTGAAGAAAAAAAAAGTCCAATAAATTTAATAATACATTCATGATTATGTACACATAAGGGCATTGTGGTTCCTCAAGTGAGGGTGGAGGAAGTTTTATTAATAGTGAAGGGTTTAAAAACCACTGAAGGCAAGCAAGCTACAACATAGGTCGTCACTGTTAATGCTGCACTCTTCCTTCTCGGCTGTGCAGCATGTCATACTCCTTGTTTTAATATGCAAAGGCAAGACCATCATTACAAGTATATATTTTCTCGGTAAGTGTCGTTTCCATGGTTTTCCAAGTACTCTAATAGGTGAGTTTTAACCCCTATTAAGAGTCCCTCTCCACGCCTTGGCATCAGCAATTTATGCAGTGCCACTCAAGGAATTAAGGCCCAGATACAGTGGGACCTGAGTGGAATTTACAGCCTTAAAGCCCTCTGCCCTAAAGGCATTTGCTCATTGGTAAAGTTATCTAGAAGTCTCAGTTTTCACACCCAGTATCACCTGAATCTTATTACTCCTTATTCCTCTATCTTATTTACTCCTAATCTTATTTAGAACTTCAGTCCAATCCATATAAAGCTCGAAGGATCAATTCAATAGCCCTATTTACAGTTCATTTGGGATCTTTTCACCTTGACTGCTTTAGAGGCTATACAAGCTACGTAAAACAGAGGTTTCTATAGATCAGAGGAAAAGATTTCCAGCAATACATAAGAATTCTTGGACTCATTTGCCATTTCAAAGATGAGTTTGCCAGCAGGTAGGTATCGTCATTTTGCTTCCTGAAGAAGACTCATGATTCATGGGATCACAGAATTTACTGCAAAAGTCTCAGATTCCAGTTCCCGTGCAAAGAGTTATTTTTTGTAATTTTATTCAGTGATTGTGTAAGACATGCACATATATAGAAACAGGGACTAAGTCAAACTTCCTCATCCAAGCTCAATGCCAGCCACCCTAAGTGCCTGCAATGAATCACAGCCTTCTGCATATTGGGAAGCGCTTTAACCACTACAATACTGTAGATTGATCACCATCAACTCCTTCTCCTACTCTATTTTAATAGCAGAAAATGAATTGCTTCAAAAAGGAATAATTTTGCTACCTAACACTATCACAGGCACTTCCCTGAAGCCTGGACTTAAACACTTAGGCCTCCAAGAGGAGTGGCACTTCAGTGCATGCATTCTGCTCCCTGTGCCTCCCACCAGTTAAGTTGAGCTGGTCCTTACCCATCCTGCATGCTGGCTGTTTCAAACACGGCACTGTGAAAACACACTTTGTTGCTCAAGCTATGCTCCAGCCCTATGAGAAGTTCCCATTAACAGAGATCTGCCCACAAGCTTCTCACGGCAGTGCTCTCTGATTCATTCAGTCCAGTTAGAGGCAACCTCCAGAAGACAAGCAGTATCATCTTCCGTGCATTGGATCCGTGTCTATGGGCACAACATCAGCAGTTGTGTTCAACACTCTCTATGCTTTGTAACAGGATCCATAGGTTCCTCACACAGCACTGCAAATATGTTCTTAGTTACTTTTAATCAATTAATATAACCAGGAAAGTGTCCTGTAGCATCTCACTTTCTCCGGAATAAAAAATTGGTTTACCTCAAGGCATGTATTCACTCCCTCCCTCCAAAAAGTTGTTTTTGCTCCACATCTCAAGACAAAAAAAAAAACCCAACCCACAACTAAATGCAGCATTTCTAAATAGCCTGACATCTTTCTCACTGTTGAAAAACTAGGGGTGGGTGGGGTTTATTTGTGATGCTCCACTTCCTAGACCAGTATCATGTATCCTTTGAATATACGTTTCCCTTCTCTTAATGGTTTATCTCCAGATTTACTTAAAGCAAGGAATCCATTTCCTAGGTGTTTAAATACATTTGAGACACCCCATCATTACAACCAACTTCTACCCATCCAAGAGAGGTGTACTTTGATTGTCCACAGAAGTTTCAGTGGATTTCTGAGTGGACTTCAAGTTTGTACAGCAAAAAGTTGTACCTTTGTCCAGCCAGGAAACTTGACATAGGTGTCTTGAGGCAAGTCTGGAATCCCTCCAGGAATTGAAAGTCTACCAGTATAAAAAGTAGGTGCTTCATAACTTGGTGGATTGCCAGCAGATCTCGTTGCTTGATCAAGGTGGCTGTTAATGTCATGGTTCACTGCTCCATCTATGTCGAGAGGATAGATTTCCCATTCAACAAGTATATCTTCATCAAGAGTTAAATTTGAAACCAGACCCTAGGAGGATGAAAAAAAACAAACTCAAAATATAATATAATCAGCTTCATGTTATTGAAATTATTTGGCTGCAACTGTAAGTCAGTCAGGAATAAAAATTGAATTAAAGTACTTGAAACAGCTGCCAATTTGTCTATGAAAAAAACAAGCATCTGGTCTTCAAGTTATAAGCTTTGCTTTAGAATAAAGGGTTTCATTTATTCTCCATTCTCCAAGATCTGTTCCTCTTCAAAGTTTTGAGCTTCCACTGATGCCCAAGGTTTTTTTTCAACCTCTTTTCTCCATAACTGAAAATTTCTGTTTTGCTTTAACATGAACATCATTCCAAAACCTGAGGTTTAATAAAAAAACAGAAAAAGCACTAAATATCGTAAGTCTGAGATACCATCAAGAGCTTTGGTAACACTGAGTCATTAACCCAAGACATTAACCTGCACAATAGCAGAGAAAGCAGTATTTACTTCCTACAAATCTTCTACAGCTAACATATAGTATCACCAAATCAAGGCACATGCTTTGTGACCCCGATTCAGTGAAATACTTCAAGCTTACAGTCAGCTCCCAGCCCACGGAGTCCTGTTTCATTTCACTGGAACCATGTGTGCAACATACCAGGGTACTCGCACAATGAATGCAAAAGCAAGGTAAGGTCACGATTTAAGAGTGAAAAGAACATTAAGTTACCCATGCACAGATCCTAATTGTGTGAGAATAACAGTTTCTAAAGTGGTGTTTCAGTGCAATGCAAGGGGTTGATTTTAAACTAATGCTGCTACATTCAAATAATTGCTTGAATAGACCCTACATAGAAGCTGTTTTTCAGTGCAACTTAAGTTCTGTTGCAAACACCACATGTCAAAGAGGAACAAGCAAACCCACATTTTCTACAGCGTTGGAGGGCTGATACTATGTTGTGTGTCTATTCTGATGTCTAATAAGCATTGCACTGACTCCACAAGCATCATCATCAGTACAAGCACTAATTGGTTTTCTCTTCCTTTACCTAGATGCCCACTTTACAGAACAGGAACTTATTTCTCTTATATCAAAATAAAATATCTGCACAGAGTTAAGTGGCAAAACTTTTCTATACAGCCTAGACTTTACTCTGTCTAGCAATCAATTGGAGAAATGCAACACAACTTTAGCCCAAACTGTCTATCCTGCCTCCCTAAGCCCATCTTTAGGCACTACGAACGCTGTGATTTTTTTCAAATGAGATGAAGTGTCTACCAAGCATTCTTATTTAGGTCTGCATAAGAATGCATATCCAACAGTCCAGATATAGATATAAATTTTCCAAGTAAAACAAAGACAAAGGTGGCAGTGAGCATGTGAAAAAATACAGAAAAAACAGAAACTACACTCTTCCATTCTTTGTGTCCTTCAACAACATGACTTAGATCAGCAGGATGTTTAAAAAACAAAATCCTTTTAAGATTCCTTCCCAAAAGCTAGATGCCTAGTTCCATTTCAACCTCAAAAAAAGTGATAAAAAACTTGCCAAACAAAACGCAGAAAAAGCTACCCTATTTGCTTAAAAATGCGAAGCTTCACAAGGTAGGAACCTCTTCCCCTAAAGTTATTTTTGAAAGCACAAAGTATCTAAAACCCAAGGTATAATTATTCTCAGTTTTCAAAATCAACACCAAGAACAGCATAACGGAAGGATTCTATGGGAAGAAGCAATGCACACGTTCCAAAGCTACCCAAGAAAGGCTGCCTCTTCTACACACAAGGATCCTGCTTTTAGAGGATTGTTTTCATGATGCACATGTCTATTAAACTTGCTTTCACTCTTAAATCTTTAAAAGGCTGAAACCCTGGTGTAAGTGTGAATTTCAGCTCAATCACAGCAACACTGAGCACCTCCCTAATCCAACCTCTAATCCTCTATTCTGTTACCTTAATTTAGCACTAAGCACATAGGTTTCCTTATCACCTAGCCTGTTATTAAATAGATGCAACATTTCTGGTGTCTCAACATGAAGGTAAAACACTGGGGTACCAGCTGCCCTCTCTGGCTACTCAGACAAAGGCAAGATACCTTGAAAAGACAGTATGAACAGAGTTGTCACTACTGCTACCCATTGAATTTATATGCCATAAGCACAGAAAAGCCTCAGTTGCTGATGCTTTTAATTCAGAAGCTTCCACAAATCCTAAAAGTTCCCACATATATTTAGTTTGTTCTGATTAGGATTTAAAGAACTTCATGCTTTCCAAAATGTAAGGCAGGGGAAACTGCCTTTCAACATGGTGAAAGCCTGTAGGTTACCAGCTTAGCAAATGCTGAGAGTTACATTGTTTTGCCTTGACTAAAGTCTTAGTATAATTGGAGATACACCTAGAAATCCTCACCACAACACACTTAAGAATAAGGTAATTGGTCAATTAAGACTCCTTTAAACCAAGTCTCAGCCTCAGTTCTTCTTTTCTGCTTAATCATAACCAATACATCCTTCTTCAACAATGCAAGCAGGCCCATCCTACTCATGGCAGCAAAACACAAGTGTGAGAACAGCAGTTTCTGCCTACTGGCCATCTTGCAAGTCTCTTCTCAGTCTATGTTTTACGACTGAACTAGATTCTCTAACAGGTCCAAACTTGACCAGAGTTTGTGGTCTCATCAACTAGGCTAGTCAAGATGCATCCACACTTGGGTGTACTTTTTCCCCTACTTATAACCTAGAAAACCCTACTTCCTCAGAGCATATGTATCCCTGCTTGATAACTAAATGTTACTCTTCAGGCACATGTCTTTCCTGTGATGTTTATCTTTCTCCTGCTCTTGCATCCAAACTAAGAAACACTTTGGACAAGTCTTACTTCTGCTCTGAGACACCTATCACAAACAGAATTTAGATTGAGAGGAAACAAGAGCTTCTAATTTACCTAGCATCACCCTAGCACCAAAAGGTACCACAGCTATTAATCTGGACAGTCATTAAACATTTGACAAGACATTAAACATTTGAAAGAACACCGCCAAATTAATTTAGGTCAAGTCAAATCTAGCAGTTAGGGGGCTGCAAATCTCTTCTTAATTGTAAAGCTTTGTAATTACTTCATTATTACTTGTGGCCCAGTAATATCAAAAACTAAAAAAAGATCGTGCTGCGGCATTGAACATGGCACAAACATAAGACTGGCCTCTACAATACTGCTCTCTTTAGCAAATATCACAACAGCACTGGGGATCTCATTAAGTCTAAAGCCATAAAAATTTCCTTTTTGCCCCTGCCCTTCCTAGTGTTATGGCAGTGGCACCTCCACTGCACTGGGTTTACATGGCAAGGTTTGGGTAGCAGGGGGGTGCAGGAGTGGCTTCTGTGAGAAGACGTCAGAAGCTGCCCCCATGTTGGACAAAGCCAGTTCCAG
>NW_009596097.1:10254-15200 GCF_000690535.1 Cariama cristata | reverse complement strand
GCCTTTTCAGGCGTTCGATCTAGTATGTTCTCTATATAAAACGTCATGTTTACGAATAAGATATTTTACATCCCTGGATGCTATACAGGTTCTTTGCTTTTTCTGGAACTTAGCGATTACTTAAAATAGGTACTTACTAAAGGTTAACCAATTTTTTTATTGCAGAGTTTAATACCTGTCAAGGCTTAATTTCATTAATTAGTTGACCGAAGAACCTAAGATGCCTTGCAATGTGTAATATATTTTAAGCATTCCACTTCTGCATGCTTTTAATAGAGGGGAAATTTTGAGGAAGGCACACTTTTGATTACTGTAACTATGATGGGTTTGATATTTCTGTCTTCAGCAACTGTTGGCTCCCTCACCCCCAGGAGCCTTCTGGAAACTGAAGAAAACATATTTTTTCAGTTTATTGGTGACATGCTTAGGAAGTGACCATCAGGTAATAACAGGATTTAGTTGGCACGTAACAGCAGCGTTTGCTAACTCAACTGACACTAGTTTCTGATTTTTTAAAATACATAGTTCAAAATTATTTCAGAATAACCTATACTTTTTTGCACAATGGCGAATTTTACACTTTTAATCGAGGTAGTATTGAAGGACAACAGAAAAATTTGCTTAAGACATCATAAGGTATAGGGTAAAACTGAGTTCTTGCATAGCATGAAATATATCTGTGTCTAAACGTATTAATTTATGAGTCCACTCACTGTTTTAGTGATCTTGTAATTGAATTTTCAAGATAAAAAGGAACACTCCTTGGTGGGGGACAGATGGTCCATCTCAGGTAGTGTTTCATCTTGAGTGATATGTTGAGATGAATTAATCTTGACACATTTTCCCTAACCCATCCTCAAGTATCAGACTCAGCTTGAGTAGACTTAATTTACCTGTTTAGAAATTAGAAACTGTCACTTCCTAGTTTCCCAGTTTAATTTTCTGATCTGCTAACTTTGGGGCATATTTTTCAGTAAGAAAAGTCTGTGATCCCTCAGTTTTATGACCCATTGAATAGAACGGTGGAATAATCAGGCCATTATCAGTCTGCAGTGGATAAGGTGTAAATATAAATTCTCTGTTATGATCAAACTCAAGACTTTTGTGGAGAAAACCATGTTTTTAATTCTTTCCTGAAGTAATTACACTTATAAATTGCAGTGTTGGGAAGACTGGCCAGGAGGGTTGCAGCTTTATGTCCTTTTGGAGAGAAAAAAACTGCTCAAATGTTAATCTTTTTTTTTTTTCCACTAAGTTTACTTTTGTATTTCCAACTGTGTGGTGGCTTATATAAAGTGCTAGTTGGAGTAGGACGAGATGATTCAGTTTAAAAAGAGGTTTGAAAGATAGATATGCATGATTGGTTTGGTATTTTTCTCACCCATTCTCAGGTCTTTGATTAGTGTTGCAGTTTTATTCCTTGTATAAGGCATTAGCACAAGATTTTCAGAAGCAACATTTGTTCTGTAGCTTAGCAGTCTGTTCCTATCCATTCTTCCTTTTATTTTAAACTTGGTTGTTTCCATCTGTTCTAGAAACAGATGCTTTTGATTATCAGATGAACCGTTTAGAATATTGTTACCCCAGGAATTGCCTTGCCTCAAAGCTCAGTACCTAAAAAGGCAGAAATGGGGAGCCTAGTTCTGTGTGTATGTAAAATAGTGCGTTGTTTAACTTTGGGGAAGGCATCTGTAGATGGAGAAAGGAGGCTCCTCATCTTCTCTGGAGGGAAGTTTGTGCTTAAGTCTCTTATATAGAATAGTTCGTGGGAGAAGGTGACTGGAACAAGGATAAGAGACTGATCACAAACTTCTTGAAATTAGGAGACCTTTTGTACGCTTTTGGTTCATACTGGTTCTTTATCTCTTTAGTTTCTCAGTCAACAAAATGAGTAATAGCTTGAGATCCCCTTTGTTTTAGTCATCTGTCTGTATATGAAGTATGTTAAGTCCAATGAATTTCTGATATGTTGGTTTGCTTCATTCATGGTGGCATTTATTATTGAATTTTTGTTGAAAAATTAAATACTGATTTTTTTTTTTTAAAAAAATCTTAATATTGAAAAAACACGTTCTGACTTGCTTTTATGGTTTTAATGCTTGTTTATTTTTTCTTCTAGATAAGAAGCCCAGCGTAAGTTTGAGACTGCTGTAGTACAGTGTACAAACTTTGACAACTTTCCTATTGAATGTTACTATCTTTTAGAAAAAGTGAGTGTTCTTAAAAAGAGAAGTTCCCCAGTGGTGCATTGTCTTAAACTTTAACAATTTTTGTCAGCAGAAAATGAATAGAGAAACAAGAAAACAAAAACCCCCTTGTGTTTACTAATCTGTATGTAAATTTGGAGTGTTGTCCAAAAGTGTTGTTTTATTAGATGCGTTTATATAATATCTGTAACACCATTCATGATGTTTTCACTCGGTCTGTGCTCAAAGTAGAGTTGTCCTTGATTTTTTTTCTGATTTATACCTAGATTGCTTATAGTAATGATCTTTCTTTGCTGTAGGTGTATGGGATTGTTCATATCTCTGTCTATAAACTGATTATACTTTTCCTGAACACAGAAGTCTTCGCTTTTTTGCTCAGATGAGGTTGAGCCATAGATAGGTTTTAAATGTGGTTTGTCTTTTAAGTCAATCTGTTTAAAATTCTGTTTTATGACTTGGAAAAACTGGCCTGTAGTAACTGCTAGATATTAATTCTGAATAGTAATTTTTTCCTAATTCTGACATAATAAACTTCTCTTGTAATATTGATAAGAGTGTATATGAATTTGTGCCCTGTGGTTACTGGACACTGGTTTGTGCATACAGTGCTTCAGTAGGTAGAAATGGGCCAAAAGCGATACTGTGATTTACGCATGGAGTCTGTGATACGTGAGCAGCTTCCATAGCCCGGTCACAGTTACAGACCAAACCTTAAACCTGTATTTAATTTATTAGGTTATAGGGACCTGACAGCTTGACCAGTTGCCAAAACCTTTGCAGTTGTCACTGAATCACGAAGGCTGAGCTTGACCGAAGTAAAATGTGCGGATCCTTAGCCATCAAGTCAACTGGCTTGTAGGAAATAAGCTTTAAAGCTGAATTCTTTTATCATGCCAGTTGCCTCTGATCTTGGGGCTGTGATCACATTACTGAGAAATGGCATGGCCTAATTAGTGCTTTGAGATATGATGATGAAAACTCTTGTACAAGTTGTGTATACTGTAACTTACTGTGCTAAGACTGGTTATTACCTTTTTAAGAATACATCCCGGCCACGTCCATGTGTTCCTTGTCAGCTCGTGATTTCCCCTCCAGCTGCTGTGTTGCCTGTGTACCAGGTTGTGGGTTTTGCAATGAATTTCTTGTCTTATTTGGTAATTTGAGTTTATTAGTGGGGAGAATGATTTATCATTAATACAGAAAGTATGAAGGATGGAATTTGTCTGTAGGTTTCATTTTGGGGCACATTTTTTCATATGGGTTCAAGCATTGAGCTAGCAATTTCTGTGGTGGTCTGGTACATTTAAGTACATGTTTTGGAGCTTTAGCGCTACCAAGCAACGTATCAACTGTAACTCGAAGTATTGTCTTCAAGTCTTTGCATTTGTTGCTGCTTATGGTTACTATTTGACAAACCTGAGTAAATCGGAAGACTCAGTCCTTAGGCCATTACTTGTAATTCCACAAAGCTAAGCGAAACTCAAGGCTATCATAGTGCTCAGCTCATTCTGGTGTAAGTGCTAAGGAGCAGCAGCATAAAGTTAGAGGTGGGAGAGCCTGTTTCTTGTCTCCAGTCGTCTATTACAACCTTCATAACCAGTTTTCTTCTGTTATGGAACTCCTGTCTTAAATATCCTTATTCCACAGAGCTTTTGCTTAGTGCTTGCTGTAGCATTTTCTTGAAATTTGACCCCTTTGAATCTTGTAGCAGGTCTGGAACACCAGGCAGCTCTATTGCATGTTTTTAATGATGCTGAGAGTTCTGTTCTCTGCGTTGCTAGTTCAAAGTTTTGCTTGTAGTGATTTTCATTGACTTACCCAGAATTGAAGAATGGCTTTGGGTTCTGGTGGCCAAAACCCACCAAACAAAAAATGACCTTCAGCAAGAAGTAGCCTCTTGTGGCTTACTTCTGACATGCTTGTAAAACTGAAGGGGAAATAAACAAAGACTGGAAAGAAACTACTAGTTTTGTCAGTACTCCCAAAGTTAGAGCTTTTCAAGATTCACAGCTGAGGTCTTTGAGCTTTTTCCTTATTTGTTTGAATTCTTCCCACATGTTTGTCTTTCATTGCAATTTGTTTCAACTATGCTTTCTGAAGTCTAGTTGCTTTTAGGAGCATCTGAGAAAGATGGCCTAGCTAGATGAAAAAATGCTAGTTTAAACCTTTTAAATGGTAGGAATAGGTGTACAGTGGAAAGTAGCCGCTTCTTCACTAGTTTTAGTTCCTGCATTTAAAGTAAGTCTCACTAATTTACAAACTGATGCTGAAGGATCAGTTTGGACTTGGAAACTTTTCCTAAAGAAAAAGACCCAAATTTGTAACCAAAAAATAATTTGCCCTTTGAGTGTTTTCTATAGGAAACAAAAATTAAAGCATAACAAATAATGAACGACCATAGTTGAATGAATGGAGAAGCTTTTTCCCATTATAAAACTTTGGTGCTAGCCTGTCAAAATGATTAGGCTTTTTTAGAATATAGTGCTTGCTTCCCTTGTCCACACTGAATCAGGCTCCTTGAAAAACAGAGGTCTGGTTTGGTGATACGGATTTGTAAGACAAGAAATTGTATTTCTGAAGTAATTTTTTTTTTCTCACGTCTGTTCCATATATATATATATTTTTTTTTTTTTCTTTGCTTGGTCATTGCTGGGAAAGAATGGTTCAACAAGTTCCAGAAAACATAGCTTTTCCAAATGAGGAGGAGAAGATATTGGAACTCTGGAAAAATCTTAACTG
>NW_009596097.1:0-10223 GCF_000690535.1 Cariama cristata | reverse complement strand
ATGCCTAAAGCAATCAAAGAATAGACCTAGGTAAGAATCTATTAAAAGCTGTAGCAACTGTGTGTGACAATGCAAGGTTGGCTTAGCTGTAATTACTTTTTTTTTTTGCCTTGGTTCTGTTGACAACAACTGCTCCCTTTGCAGAAAGCAGTCTTGGCTATGTTGCTGTCATGTCAGTTACCATTTATATTTCACTTTGTGAAGAATCAACAGTGTTTCCAACAGTAGTAATAAACCTTTATTTTCTTACTTGGTGGGTGTATAAAATAAATCTGCGGGTAAGCAAGGATGACTCTTTCCTATGTACCAGCTGTGAAGCAGCATGCTGATACTTTTAATAGTAATCTTGGTAGAAGTCAGTTGGTAGGACATGAATGAGTTGAAATGTTCCCTGTAGTCCCACTGCCAACATGATATCTGCACTGACTGATAGTAGAAGAGGAAGAAATTGATGATGTCATAGTAAGACATAAGCATACAGATATACTTGTCCTGTTTGAAGATTTGATGCCCAGTTTTTGATTTAGTTGAGAACATTGTCTTGTGTTGTAGGTTCAACTTCTATGATGGCCCCCCATTTGCTACTGGGCTTCCACACTATGGCCATATTCTTGCAGGAACCATTAAAGACATAGTAACCAGATTTGCTCATCAGAGTGGTTTTCATGTTGACAGAAGATTTGGCTGGGATTGCCATGGCTTACCTGTGGTATGTATAATAAATCTGCCTAGAGATACTGCTGTTGGTTCCTCTTTCCATGTTGTTACCTACTTATCAGTCACATTTCTATTGCCCTTATGCCTGGCTTTGTTGCTAGAAGAGAAATGGAAGTTCTTTGTCCAGGGCTTGCTCTGGCTTTTGTGTCTGTGGTAATTTCGTGTGCTTCCTACTGGTCACCTGCCCTTCTCCAGGCACTCTGGTCGTTACTATAAACGTGTATTTATTTGGTATGCATTTTAGAAATTTTTTTTTCTTTTTCTAAAGATAGTAAAGAAACAATCATATCAGGGTTATCCTTTGAAGTATCTGCTTAGTTCAGGTGCAATACTCATGAAATCTCAAAAGGATAAAGGAGACTCCTTAGCCTCATTAGAATGCAGAGAACATAAATAAACTATCCAGAGAAATCCTGAAAGCTTTTGATGACAGCATGGGTTTTTTTTGTCTGGTTGTTTTCAATGCTCCCAGGAATATGAGATTGACAAGACCTTAGGCATTAAAGGACCAGAGGATGTGGCGAAGATGGGGATTGAAGAATACAACAATCAGTGCAGAGGAATTGTGATGAGATACTCAAAGGAATGGGAGGTAAGTAAAGACTCAGTGCATATTCTGCTGTATGTTTCTAATTGTATGTGTGCAGAAGTTTTTTCAGCTGGGTGAACTTCATCCTTCTGTCTATTTGATTACATGCATAAATCTCATGTCTTTAGCTACTGTGTTTCTTGCTGGTGATCCTGAAAGGGGAGCAAAAAGAACAATGTTGTGGCTCAGAACAGGGAGACTGCTGTGATGTCAAGCGAAGGTTGCTTTAAGGTAACCTGGAGCTGAAAGTGTCTAACTAGATACATTGAACAAATAATGATACGCTGGACAAGTTACCTCTTCATGTCTTCTCTCATATAGAAAATGGAAAGTAAGATCTGACTTCAGTTTTCAAATAGACCCAATAAGGAAAATGCACATTAAGCTCCTTGCTTTTCTGCCCTCGCACTTTTCAGTCTGTTCGTTGCCAGAGCATAGGACTATAGCTTGTATTTCTGGAACAGCAGAAGTTCTAGCATCTGATTTTGTGTCAGAATAGGTGTGGGTAAACCCTGAGTCTTCCAAGAGAATATTGGTCCCATGAATATAGTTATAGGGAGAGCATTGGTCTGTGCAGATTCTTGAGGTTGGAGAGCTGTTCCAAGTAGATGGGTTAGATATTTTCTTGAGAGATGCACAGTTTGTTTTCTAATTCTGAATAATATTAATCCTGTGCATAGAACCTAATGCTCCTTATTTTTGTCCTTAGCAGTGTGGCCAGAATAAAGTACACTTAGCCCAGTACTTTGTATTTGCTGTCAGTCTGATGTATCTGTGAAGTGGTCACTCTTTTCTATGGCTTTCTGGAGCTGAGGAGCGGCCCAGGTGCTTTGCTGGATGTGCCACTGTATTACAGTGACAGTGTGCAATAGCAAGTGCCAAGGGAAGAGTGGAAGAACAGGCCATGTTTTTTCAGCCTTTGTGGCACAAGGCCTTTCTGGACCAAAGGTTTTTAAATTTTTTTCCCCCTAGTTTATAATCACTAACAGATTTTTTTTTTTCCCCCCTGATGAATTTATCTAGCTATGTTTTGAATCTAGATATGCTGATGGCCTCTAAACAGTCTGTATCAATGCATGCCTGTCCATAGTTTGAAGAACTGTAGTTTTTTTATTAAATGATTTCCAGTAAAACTTTATCTTCACCATCATTGTTTCTTTTTCTAGGCAATATCTTCCTAATTCTTTAGTTTATCCTCATGCAGAAGCTGTTCTATCTCATCACAATCCTCTGTATGTTCTCTAGTCCTGCTATATTCCTTTTGATTGAAATAGTGATTTCTTATTTCAGTATCACTTGCCTCTTGCCCTTGGGAGTGTCTTGAAGGTATGGTCAGTATCTGAAGAAACTACAGCTACCTTTGTTAGAATAGCTGTGGCCTAAATCTAAGCGAGTGGCTGGATGAGGAGCAGAGTTAGCTTTTTCAAATATACAATCATTCATCTATACTCTGAAACTTTGAATTTCAAAAATGTCATCACTGATTCTTTGTTGCTTTTAGAAATAAAAATAAAAACATTCATTCCGGTTCATGTTTTGTTTTCTATAGCTGTTCCTTTTAACTTGCTGTGTTTTCAGCAACTGGCATTTTTGCAGTGCTGATTAGTCCAAATATTTAGTCTTTTGAATGGTAAACAGATTTTGTATATTGTTTTGTGCATAAACTTGCACATGTGTATGTGTGCATTGCCACACACAGTCATATATTTTAGATTATTAATAAAAACAATGAAATTCATTTAAATATCTTGTTTGTGATTTGGCTGGTAATAAATTCAAATATTTTGGGATAGTGTTAGGAGAGAAATTCCCAACTTTCTTATTTGAGATAGTGTTTATTTTCTGTCTGGAGTGGCTAGCAAATGTTTGAACCTTATGAAAAAGTATAAAAGCTTCCTTTGCTGTGTAAGATCTTTCAGTGCTGAGACCAAACACGATACTCCAACTTTGTGGATCCTTGTACTAATCAGTCCTAGGCTTTGGATCTTAATAGTGGAATATCGGAGTGACTTAAAGGTCAGAATGAAAACTGATATATTTCAGGAGCTCAGGTGTTGTGTGAAAATATAGAGGTGAGAGAATTCATTTGCTTTGTTTTCACTTCAGTAGTTTGACATTCAGTATGGTCTGTATCTACCAGTATCAGGATGGATGTCTCTGGGCTTGGTTATTTGCAGAGCTATGCGTTCTGATAGCTGTGAAAGTAGCAAGAGAGTATCACTTGTCCAAGTGAACCCCATAGCTAGCTTATTACTCATTAGTTTTCATATTGTGTGTCAATGGAAGTGACTATAATCTGTCCTGAGGCAGGGACTAACACCTGTCAGTCTTGTGGTCTTTGGCAGCCCTGTCATAGTTTTGGGAACTCAAAGGTGGCAGTTGGCCCTGAAATAGTCTTGATAACTTTATGTGCCATATCAATTTCTTTCAGCATTTATTTGTCTTCAAATTACATTGTGTTTTCGTATAACTGAAAGCTGATAGAATATGTGTTCTGCATTTTGACTGTCTCTGCAAAGAGTAGTTTTAAAAATAGAAGCAAGACCACTATAATCAAAAGTAATTTTCAGGCATCTGAACCTTGAATGATCCACCATTTCTATTTGATGAATGATCCAAATGATCCACCATTTCTGTTTGGTAGTGTTGAACATGTTTTCCTGTTGTGTGACCTTGGTTCTAAACAATTACATTTATGGTTTCATTGTTTGCTTATTTTTTGGCTGTTTAAATACACTATTTGGAACTATTGTTGGGCTAAAATATTTCATAGATGCTTTTCATTGATAGGGGATGAACACTACACTTAATCTGTTTTACAAAATAAATATTGGAAATGTATCATGATCTTCAATGTTAAGATGCCTTTCAATCTGTGTGTTTGTTTCTAAACAGTTCAGTGTTACCAGATTAGGACGCTGGATTGATTTTGAAAATGACTATAAAACTCTTTATCCTGAGTTCATGGAGTCTGTGTGGTAAGTTAACTTATATTGAATATATGCTTTATGAATTTGAAATGTTAAGATGACTTCAATTATTGTAAACATGTGTTGGTCCATGTATCACTAGAACTGTTTTGAAACATGCCAAATTCAGGTAAATGCGGGCAAAGTAATTAAGGTGATGTGAAATCTCTTGATATCGAAGTGAGGGACCTACTTTTTTCTTCTTCAGGATAGGAGGATTTTTCAAAATAAAGTACAACAGTACTGCTTTCAGTGAGTCCTGAAATCTTACTGCTCAGTGTCAAATTAAAAGCAATTCTGAAGATCTACTAATATGTTCCTTGCTTGGTTTAGGAAATTGCATTGTATCTCTACGTTCTTGATGTTCTTCACACTGTCAGCTGCAAATGGGCAAACTATCCAAGCTCAGTTTAGCTCTAAACCTCTTCTTCAAGCCTCAATTTAGAGGCTGGGAATCTGCTGTTATCTTTTTCTTGGCAGTGTAATTTGACAAGTATCTTGGAGTCCTGGTGCAGAGCTAAGTAAAGTTTGGGTATTTTGGCAGTGTATTTAGGGTGACTGTTGGAATTCCAAAAGACCTTATAGGTTAAGGATAATTTGACCCAGCACAGTGAAGAAATAGCAACATTGAGTCCTCCAGGTGATAGAATTAGAAGGTGAATTACAGGGAGAGGTTTAGCAGAGTATATGCTGACAAAAAAGCCATTGAAAAGCAAATTATATGCATATTAAAATATTACTGATTTTCTTTACTATTAGTTTTACTAATAACCTGTAATTGTATAGATAGTTACATACAGTTATGATAAAGGATTGACAGAACTTCTAGATGTCTCTGAAGCTGTTGTAGAGGGCTAAAGTGCCAGTGAGTTTTCGCTGAGCATTGAAAAGATGGTAGGGAAGTCATACATGTTTTACTAACTTAGCTGAAGAAACCCTGTGTAATGATAATGCTAAGACTGACAAGAACCTTTGTTTCGTAAGTTATAAAAGTACTTAGTGGCACCTTAAATTCTGTTTAACCAGCATGTTCCAAGGACCATTTAAAAACAAACTTGACTTGAACTAGCTGCAGAGTCTCTCTCAACAGGCCAAGCCTGCTTTTTTTTTGTGGGTATGTTTTTTTGTGCTGTTTTTTTTGTTTGTTTTTGGTGTTGTTTGTTGTTGTTTTTCCCCTTTGAAAGAAAATTTCTAGTCTTGCACCTGGCTTACAGAGGTTACCTCCTAATGCTTGCTTTAGATGTAGACTCTAAAATACAAATTTTGGATCTGAAATTGCTGTGGTGTGAGATTTCAGGAAGTATGTATGCAGAAAGCCTCTTAATTTTGTACTTTTTTGCTTCATGAAGCTATTATTTTTTGTGTAATCATGTAATGAAATACATTTTTAAAAGTCTGGTTTTAAAAATTGAGTTTTCTGGAAGGTCGTCTAAGTCTTGGAGGTGCACCTTACAATGCCATTGCCAGCTTGCTCTCCAGTAGAACAGGAGGTGGAACCACTGGTGTTTGCATAGAGTGGATGGAGGAGGGGAATGGGAAATAAGGTGGATTGCCTGTTTTAAGGCTAAGGGAGATAATGCTTAAAGAGAGCGCTGTAACTGAAGTTACAGTAGTGCTTTTGACAGTGTAATGTACAATTTTCTAAAAAAAAAATAATCAGATCGTTACCTCGGCAATCATCAAACTGAAAATCTGTGTTACTGAAATTATATTTTATGTCCATTAGAAGTGTTCATTTGAACAGTAGATTCTGGTCTGCTTCTCTTACAATTGGTTTGATTTTTCTTTTTAATATGAGTTCCTGTTTAAATTTAAAAGTTTTAAAACTTCAGTGTCCAGCTAAGTACAAAAGAGAAACTGCAGATTAATTTCTGCATTGACTGTAATCCGGTGACTGTATTGGCCTGTCCAGTGTTTTTATCTTTTTTCTTTTTTTTTTTTTTGTTCTGGCTGTGGGAATAGAATGCTGCTCTTAGGCCCAGAAAAAAAACATTCATGATAATAGCAGTAGTGAGCATGGCAACCATGGATTTTGTGTTTAAAACATGGTAAGAATTTTGTCTTTAGTCTTTTAATCAACTAAACCTATCTGTTTAGGTTTTGGCGTGTTTTTTATTTGTGTTGTTGGGGTGGGTTTTTTTGGGAGGTGGGGTGGTGTGTGTTTGTTTTTTGTCTCTAACTCTTCCTGAGGCTTGCAGTTCTAGAGTGGTCTCAACTGGAATTTCTAGCTTTCTGTGAAACATGATGTTTTTATCCATGGTGTTTATGTTGAGGTCAGTGAGCTAATGTAATATTTGTGATAAGTGTTTCCGGTGGTGGCTGATTTTATCTGAATTATTTAGATTTGAAATAGTTTAGGACTCAGACACCAAATAGATCTTTAGTTAATAGTCTTGTTTTGTAGAGATACAATACAAGCTTAGGATGCTAGAGAGCGTTCCTTTTTGTATTTTATAATGGATTTGTTGGAAATGGTTGCTTGGTAAGCATTTTGGTGCTCTGCCATATGGTGCCTGACAGACTAGAACAAATTTTCAGCCTGCAGAATTTTGACTTGGAACAAAACTTTATCCAATGATAAAATTGTGGCATCCTGGCAGAATTTTTCAGGAGAATGTTAAAGGTTGGTGTTATTAAGAGGTGATACTGTAATGATTTCTCATGTGAAGATATAGTCAGCTCTTCATGTCTTAAATAACTTAAATCGAACTTTTAAGTTCTAATTCTGTAGCACTTGTATATCAATCCTGCAGCCAGCTTGAATCTCAATGAAAATGTGTCCTTAACCGAACAGAACAATGAGAATGATGTTCTTGAGCTGGCATGGAACAAACATGCAGTATATTCTTGCCTTTTTTGTACAGCTCATGAGACAGATACAGTGAAACGGAGAGCAGGTTGATGTGATCTTAAACTTTTTACTGATCTACAGTTGGTCTGAAAGAAGCATATGAGCTTTGGGGAAAAAAAAACCTATAGTAAATTACTGTCTTCACTACTGCCTTATTACATAGCTGTCAGGCTGGCTGCGAGTTTGCACCTCAAGAACAGTTCTCCCTGGCCACTGAGGAGACAGCCCCAGGAGAGGAGGGGAATAGCTCTGCGGTCAGAGCTGTGGCATGTTTCTGGGTCTGATGACTGAGGGCTTTTATTTCCTCCTCTGCACATCTTCAGGGTTAGTTAAACAGCTTTTCTTGCCATCTAGTGGCTAAACTTAACAATTGCAATCTGAACGTAATTAAATTTTAAAAACAGTGGAAAAGCTCCGTTTATGTTTTGAAAGACTCGCTTGTATGGTGTGGAAACGCTTCTTAGCTACTTCTGTACCCTAAGATGATACTTGTGAGTCCTTTTGTGATAAGTGGCTGTGAGGGAGACAGAAAAACATTCCTAGTTAGGGTGGAAAATTGTTACTCTACATGTTTGA
This sequence comes from Cariama cristata, assembly GCF_000690535.1. Taxonomy (NCBI): domain Eukaryota; kingdom Metazoa; phylum Chordata; class Aves; order Cariamiformes; family Cariamidae; genus Cariama; species Cariama cristata. The sequence goes on along the minus strand of NW_009596097.1, from coordinate 2,521 downwards.
GATCACAGCAGTACACTGAAAACTCTACTCTCTTTACTGTGGAAACGTGATATGGAGCTCCCTTTGGTGATGGGGCTTTTTGTCCATTTCTGCCTTCACTCCACTGGACCCATCTCAGTTGTTCCAGCTTCAGTTTTCCTTTTAGGATTGTTTTTAAGAGGGGACCTCTCTTTCCTTCCTTACCAGATGTGGCCTTTGGCCTTGCAGCCCTGCCCTTTGATGCTCTCTAGTAGCATCAGGCTCAGCTTGCAAGCGCACTCCTTCTAAGCTGCAGCTGAGGAGGTTGTAGGTAGCTCCTGACACTGGAACACTGCCTAGTGTTGCCTGACTCCCTCTTTGTAGCTTTATTTTTGTTTTGGCGTGATTTTTTTTTTTTCTTTCTGCATATTCTCAAGATGAGCTCTGTTACTAATGTTAGTGTCCAGCTGCTTTAGCCCTTCTCAGTGAGAAGGCACATGGGGACTCCTCATTGAAAGGAGGACTGGTTTGTTGTAAAGATCAAAGCAACTGGATTGTTATGTTGATTTTTTTTTTTCTTTGCTGTGTAAGCACTATAAGTTGTTTTCTGACTTCATTTTTTTTTTCTGCATGTGGAGTGTATCCAGCACTAAACCAGAATGATTTCAGAACAACAGACCTCTGAGTCCTCATAGGAATCACTGTTACATTTTGTGTATTCCATGACTCTTTAATGATTCTTTAGAGAGATACTGTTTGTAAGAAATATGTTTTGTCCATTTTTCTAATAGCTATCTGCATTTTTTCTCATACTTGTATTTCTTTTGTGCATTCAGTGCTCTAGTCCTCTTGTTACCTTCTTACTATTCCAGTCGTTTTACCTCCTTCCCTGTACTTTGAAGGAGGAATAGACTGAACTCTCTTGCTTAGTTGAATACTTTGGGGTAAGTCTAGCATCGGTTTTAGGTATTTATATTTTTCTGCTATACAGGTATTCTGCACTTCTGGCTTGATCCAGAAGTGTTTCACACACTGATCCAAAGGTTACAGTTTAGAAGGTAGACCTGGAGCAGAATTATGCTGAGATTTTAAAGCTTTCACTGGTAGTTGAATGTAAGACTTGACTACTTCTGTATTTATGATTCCTAGGCCCCAGAACAAATGCTTTTCCTGTCTGTCTGAAGGTGTCTTTCAAAGATGCTATTTGAAAGACAGGCCATCTCTGTTATTGGACTTAATGTTCCTCTTATGTTTATGCTTGTTTGACTCGTGTCCAGTGTCGTTTGAGTACTTTTTTCTGTTTTTTTTGACCCCCATGCATCTGTTTTTGATAGTTGCATTCTTTTTGATTTCATCTTGTCATTCAAGTGTTGCACATGATTCGCAGGAGAACCTTTTCCTCAGAATCTCTGCTGCTTATGGTGCTGTTTAGATGCACTCTGCTTGCTGAACTGTGTAGATGACAGGGCTTCTTACATACTGTGGTGGTTGTGATTTTTAGTGGGTTTGGTTTTTTTTTGGTAAGGCTACAGAGGCTATTAAATTGTCATTTTTATCTTGACATGAACTGATGCTAGGTCACAGCAATAATTTTGTTCATTTAACTATACTACTATGGATATGTTGAAATCATACACTTCTAGATACTGCTGTCATAATGTTTTGCCCACCTTTTAGTCTTTGGTAACTGAGTTTACAATTCCTTTTCTTTTTTTTCTTTAAAAAGAAAAAAAGGGGGAAAAGCACTTTATATGAGTTTGAAAATAATTTCTCAATGTTAGTAATGAGTACTTTACTTTCTGGAAAGCTAGGAGTTTTTAAACCCTTAGAAAACCCTTAGATACTGAGTCATTGCAAACAGAACCACTTGATCATTTGAAATCACTTGATACCCCAAAGGGATGGCATTAAGGACTTAAGAAACTCTAAGATCAAATCCTTCTCTTCAATGTGAAGTGAATGTACATGTTTGAAGAGGACAACTTGCTTATGCATCTGCTGGAGGATACTGTGGGATGTTGGATTTTTGTGTGGGATGCCAAGGGTGTTTTGAGTATTGCATTGACTGACTCAGTGTCTTTTGGAAGCAAAACCTCCCTTTGTAGGAGTTTTATTATATCCATGTGGTGTTTGCATGGTGTGTGTGTGACTTCGATCAATGAATATTGTAGCAAAATTCTAATTTCTTGGAAGCTGTGCCTGTGGCAAGAGTAACTCAGTCTTGGTTACTGACTGGGCTCGAACCAGTTGTATCATCCCCTCGTGACACTTTAGGAACAACAAACTGTTAGCAGTTTGTGTCATGCTTTTTGGAAGTTAAAAATACCTTCCACCTTTAGCGGCCAGATTCTTTGTTAACAAGTGCCTGAAATATAGAATCATAGAATCATTACGGTTGGAAGAGACCTCAAAGATCATCAAGTCCAACTGTATACCTGATGCCACCATTCCCACTACACCGTGTCTTGAAGCACCACATCTAAATGTTTTTTGAACACCTCCAGGGACGATGACTCCACCACCTCCATGGGGGGGCCCATTCCAATGCTTAACGACTCTAGCA
>NW_009596096.1:0-239 GCF_000690535.1 Cariama cristata | reverse complement strand
TCGCCTCGGTGGCTTCGCTGAAGTGACAGTTACACTGGGTGTACACTATATGTATGTATATCATCCATCTGGAGTTCTGTGAGGCCTTTGACACGGTCCCCCACAACATCCTTCTCTCTAAATTGAAGAGACAGGGATTTGATTGGTGGACTGTTCACTGAATGAGGAATTGGTTGGATGGTTGCATCCAGAGGGTAGTGATCAATGGATCAATGTCCAGATGGAGATTGGTGACGCGT
>NW_009596095.1:0-7723 GCF_000690535.1 Cariama cristata | reverse complement strand
CCGACCTTAATGGTATTTTTAGTAGGGTTTTATGTACAAAAAAGTGTAATATGAGATACTCTCCGAAGATTTCTGCTACTGGTAACTATATGATTAATTCTGTTTTAAGACTATGTGATACAACAGATACACAGGTAGGTAAGATACCAGGTCTAGTCTTCTGGTTCTGATAGCAGCAGCTACTGCACCAGAAATGTTACCAAGAAGAAATACCCATCTGCCAATTATCATCTGTCTTTGAAATCTTCTTGAAGAAAAATGTTCTAATTTCCTGCAGCCCATTATTTCACACTCTGTTCTCATTATCTAACTCCAAAATTGAGTAGTTTCCTCCATAGCTCTTCTTTCCAGACATTTGGTATATGTCACTCACTGATACTTATAGCACAGTGCAATTCGGGCAATTTTTTTTTTTTTTTAGTCTAAACTTCCGTGGAGAAATAAATTGAAAATCTTACCAATCTTTATAATGGAACCACTGACAGAGTCTTTATTAGAGAGAGGTGAAGAATGTTTTTTATATTATGTTTTATTTTTTTTATTGTGTATCAAGACGGATAAGAAACCAAGAATATCTATCTATAGCTACAATAACAGTTATATTTACTTGCTTTTTCCTAATAGGTCCATGTATATATTTGGGGGTTTTTCGAGTGTTCTTTTGAATGACATCCTTGTGTACAAACCTCCAAACTGTGAAGCATTTGGAGATGAAGAGCTGTGTAAAAATGCTCGTCCAGGGATAAGATGTCTGTGGAACAAGAAACATTGTGAATCCTGGGAATCTGGACATGCTAATAACATCCTTAGAGCAAAATGTCCTAAGAAAACAGGTAAGTGAATTCCAGTCTTACAGTGTCAGATTTGCAATGTGATGTAGGATATAAATGGGGAAAAAAACCCCAAATGCCCACCAAAAAAACAACCGAGTTGATCTAGTGATTGGACTGTTAAAGGCTGTTCCTCTCTGAGAATACCCAGTGTAAGAGATTTATGGATTTATTTTAAAAACCATTCAGTTTTGGAATTAGTTTTTATTTTAAATATAGGGAAGTAGGTGCAAAAGAGCACAAGTTTAAGGTGCTATGGAATAAAAAACATAACAGAATTCAAAGAGAAGAATTTACTTCATTGGGGGGGTAAAACATAAAATGACTTTAGATTGGATTTGGCTCAGTGTCTTTGAAGCATTTGTAGAAGGGCGAGCTTTGAAATATCCTAACTGAATTAATTTTTCTCTTTCTGCACCTTTTCCTGTTTCAGGACACAGATGTGTGTGCACACACCTGTACCCACACCCCCACCCACCCACATCCCTTCATGTTTTTCTGATTCCAAGCAAGCATAACAGCAGTCAGGGCACAGATGGGCACTGCAAGTGGTACCTGACATTGCAGACATATGGCACTCTCATGTCCATATGTACTAGAAAGAGAGAGGGAGAGCATCGTTGCTGGTCCAAGTAGATGACCTATCAAGCAGGAGTATTTATCTAGTAGAATATAGTACAGTCACAGCTGGAAACAAACTTGAGGCAAACAAGCCCTTTGGTGCACTATGTCAAAATGGGTTTAAGTTTGTTGTGTGAATTTCTGTGTGGCATTTTGATAGCTCTGTTTTTTGAAAGAGCAATTTAGCATCATGAATAACTGTTTCACCCTATTCCAAAGTATTTTGGCTTGTGACAAATAAACTGCTTGTGGAAGTGTTGTTCTTATACTTCACATGAACAGAATATGCGTCTCTGCTACATACACCTGCTATTTTTTCTGTGCATCTTTGCTTTCAGCACAGTATAAAATTGCTAACCAAATTTTGGCTGTGTGCTACATGTACAAACTACCATGCAATTAAACTGTCAGTCTGCTTTTAATGTTTGTTAAAAAATTACTACCTCTACTATTAATCAATACTTCAAGACAGTTTGTTTTTCTGTTAGCTTTTATTTGTTTCTGAACTGGATATAAAGTTGCAAACGCAGAAAAAAAAAAAGTGTGTTATATAACAAAAAGGTTATCCGGGTAAAACTTTCTGAAGAACTGCTTGTATACAGTTTCATAACATATAGAGATTTAGAGTCTAGAAAGTTTCCGCTCTTTTTACAAAGAAAAATCTTGAGGCACTAAATTCAGAACTAATAGAGATGAAAGTGTACCTTATTAAAAAGCTGATCATTTCAACAGGTGTTTAAAAAAAAGAAAACAAAGCACAGACAGGCTGAAGGAAAATAAAAAAGTTAGAACACTTTCAAAAGTACAGCTGCTGCAGTGGGAGTAAACTACAACTAAACTTGCAAGAGATGAGGTTTGTAGAATTCCAGTTCCAAAGAAATTGTGTGGACAGTACTACTTCACTGCTGTCAAATCCTCCCAGTTTCAGGTGGTAATATTCTGCCAAAAGCCAATTTTTCATATGTCGTTTTACACTACTTGGCTCAATTGTTATCTGGTTGAGAGTATCATATGAGAAACTGCTGATAGTCAATATTAAAGCATAAGCAGAAATTTTAGTGGGTTTTCAAAAGATCAGTTCTTGGATAGCAAGACTTCCCTGGCAAGAGAAACTCTTAAACTTGCACAATCCTGAGACTAAAGAAGCTGAAATGCATGGGAGTTAAACACGGTAATTGGTGTAGGAGGTAGTAGGAATTCTGTTTTGGATCATGATGATTTTTCAAATTTTTGCCTCCTTTCAACAGAAGTAATCATCTGTGTCCCAAACTGTTTTAAATAACATAAATTTTAGTCCAAATCCTGAAAGCTTGTATTAAGGATTTAACATGAACTCTTCCTCAAATTTTTTTTGTAGAGAAAGGGTGGAACTATAACTCACTGATCATTATTAGGTTTATAAATTAATTATAAAGACTTAAAATGTCTGTGTGTTGCTAATATGTCTTAGATTTTTTTTTTTATTTACTACTTTTATCATTGCCTTCTTGCATAGCAATCTAATATTTTTATCAGAAACCTGCATTTGAAGAAAATCTTTCTTCTGCATTAAAGGAGTGAAGAATGAATAGTTTAAGAAACTTTCCGATACTCTTAATTTATGCACTCTGCTAAGAGAGTTTGTATGTTGCAAATCAGTGAATATTCCTTTAGTTGATATGAGACTTGTGAACCTTCAAATATAGTTGTTACTAAAGGAATTTTTAAAGGAGTAAATCTTATTAACTGAACAGAATTAATTTGCTATGGTAACTTAAACCTTTATGAATGGCTAGAGTACAAATGAAGGATGTAACAGAAAATACTCTAAGCAAGTGTTATAAATGTGATATTAGTCTCCTTCTATGCAATGTTTCTTTTTGACTTTCATTTGTATTATAGCTGCTGCAGATGACAGATGTTACCGATACGCGGACTGCGCGAGCTGTACTGCCAATACAAACGGGTGCCAGTGGTGTGATGACAAGAAATGCATTTCAGCAAATAGTAACTGTAGCATGGTGAGTCTTTGCAAATCTATGATCATGTTATTAATACTGTTTCTTTTCTAGCTAAACCAGAGGCCTGTTGCAGCAAATGAAAGGGTATAGTAGACTAGTAGTAGCTTGTTTTGAACACAAACATAAACATGTTTGCCTGGCTTTTGTAGTAAAAATGTTGCAGAGGGCAGAGTTGGACTGCAGCAAAGATACCTATTCCAGGGAAAAAAATTACTGTATTCTTTAGGATTGTGTTAGCCCACCGTATATCTCTCGGGATAAATACTATTATCTCCTAATTAGTGACATTTGGAATGTCGCAGAGTCGTTATCAACTTGGATTTTGTGCATATACAGTGTAGAGTACAGAGGGAGAAATCGTGGAATCCCATGAAGGGTGGTGGTTTTGGGTTTGTGGTGTGTGTTTTGTGTGTGTGTGGTGGTGTGTGTGTTTCCCCCCCCCTCTGTCTTTCAGACAGGACCAGGTCAGTCTCATTACTCTTGGTATTCTGTTCATTCATCATCATAGAAATGTTTTTCTTTAAGTCATGGAGTTACTTGTAATGTCATTAAAGGAATATGTCACCGTGAGATTAACTGGCTTGTGACGATTTGGTAAAATCGTTCTGATCTTTATAAATACAAACAATAAGAACATAGAGATTCATACAAGTTTATATTTTTCTATTTTTAATGTTGCTTAGTGCTATGTTTTATATTTTATGTTGTCCACCAGCTGTTGCATCTCTTGTTAATTTGATTTTTCGACAAGCTTATAATAGTATTTTAGCTTTACAAATTTTAGCCTCCTTATATTTTTCAGCTAACTCCAGACACCTGGCTGTGCTTGAGTTCAAAATCCTTTCTTTACATACTTCCATTAGTAAAAGTAGCTTGCTGTCTGGTTTGAACCTGATGCAAATCAATCTTGTTCTCCAGACAGACAAATTAAGGTGTGGGTTGGATTGACTCTGACTTAAATCTTGCTCATTCAGAGTGAGCACAGCCAGCTCTAATCACTGACATTCATAACTAGTCACTACTAATAAAAGCAATGCAGACATAGATTCATCAGCTGCCATGTTATAAGTCTGTCCAGGCACTAATGGTTAGTTTCCTTTGTGATCTGTAAGGGCTCTTCTTTTCCTAACACATTGTACTATATTAGGTGCCAATTTTCTAACCGTAATTTTCAACTCTTAAGCAAGGAACAGTTGCTAAGGAGCAGACCATCTTCATCCCTAATAAATGTGAGGTACCGGGTATTTTAGCACAAGCTTCTCAGTTCAGTATCCTTCTTTGACAACGTTTCATGACCAAGATTGTCAGCTTAATTAGTAACTGGTGCACCAGTCTTCTCTATATCATTTCCTGTCCTTTATTGAGGGTTTGAAGTGGATAGCAAAGGCTGTTAGTGGAGTTAGAGAATGGGATAGTGAAAATTCATCAAAATGATTTCTGAAAAGAGTTACTGTCATAAATTGAAAGTGGCTATTGCAAAATTAGTGTATTGGCTAGGAGATGATGGAGGCAGAATTTTGCAGCTATTGACATAAACCCACCAAAATAGCATCAACAGAATGGCACCATGTGGAGAACTGGAATGGATCAGGCTGATTATCCATTTTCATAGACTGCTACTTCTGGACTAGGCCCACAAAATGAAAATGTTGTGAGAGTACTGTGATGGTAATATGGGATAACAAGCTGTAGACTCAGAAACATCACAAGGAGAAAGCCCCATTTTTGCAGCCGTACAAAGGCCTTGATTTATGACTTAAATTGTAGAACATCCAGATGAGACAGACAATAATGTTTTAGAATCTGTTGCTTTCGCTTCTTGGAAACTGGCCAGCATACTAAAGATATGTTGGCAATCAGTTTGGCATTGGCCTCATGGTCATGGATATTTGCAAAGCAGTGACTGCTGATTGGAAGGGCTGTAAAATACGGAAATTTCCCTGAAATAACTCTGTTTGGACAGATGGACTTCATAAGTAGTACTAATGCATTGATGATACATGTATACCTGCCTGTGCTCACCACCCGATGTGGGTCAGCGCCCTAACAGGACACTATATTCCACTACTGTGCAGACTCATGGATCATCAAGGTATATATCGTACTCATATCTGATGTAATTGCAAGCAGAGGCTTGCAATGCCAGGTCATTCTGGAGGTCTGTCTCTTTTCAGCACTAGCAAGCTGGTTTGTTTTTCTCCCATAAAAACTCACATGAGTGGGATACTTTTGCATACTATGGTTTTAGTTCACCCAATCATATCTGATGCAAATGTTGAGGGGTGAATGCTTATCCTGTCTTGCCCAGTTGGGAAACAGTTTACTTAAAATACTTGGAGTGGTGCAAGATGGTACTGAAATTTGGCTGGTGAGTAGATTGAACAGCATGCTAGCAGTAATGCTTTGTTGTCTATTTTCTACCATTAAATATATCAGAGATTTTGTCTGTTACGATAAGGATTTTGAAGGTAGCCTTGAGAAATTACACCATTGAAATTCCCCAGGCTGCTTACAGTGGTTTTACATAATACACTGAAGTTATTCCATAATAAAATGTAGTACTTCTATGTAAAATAAAAAAAAGGTTATTTAATTTTTATTTTGGAGATTGTTGGCTGCTAAAAATGGTAAAATCACCTACTCTACCTTTTTTCAGAAATGTGCAAATACAGAAACTGGTTTGCCATATGGGCAAAAACAACTATAATACTGTCATTAATACTGTCTTATGCCAAATACAGACTTACTGAAATATGACATACTAATATCTGTGTAACTTCCTCTTTCAGGCTCTTCCATGGAGCCTCTTGCATCTAGTCCAGGACTGTTTTCAGCTTTGAAACATAGAATATTGTATAAGACTTTTGTCACAAAGAACGAAACGATGTCATTGATGTGCCCATTCTTTTTCTCCCATTCATTGGATGTCTGCATCAAAGATGGAAATTTAAACAGGAATATTTTGATTCACGTGTAAAATCTAATAATGTTGCATATGTGTCCCTCTAAGCACTACATATCCCTCTTTCTTCTTCTGAAGTTGGGAGAAATAGCTTTCTGTCATGCTCATATCTGCCTTTTCTCCGTATTTTTGTGGAGTAGATTCTATTGACTTTTACTAGCAGTTCACTGCCCTTAAGTCTATTATATTGGTCTTGCACTTTGACACTTTCATTTGTACTCACTAATAGCCTAAGTGTCTTCCTGGCCCTCACCAATTCTGATACATTTTGCCTATTTCTTGATAGAGGAAAACCACCAGATCTGGATCCACTTAATATGTTTATGAAACTGTATTCACTTTGTGTATCTGCACATGAAAAGCTTTATTTTTCATCCTGTGAGAATGATACTCCCTTGCTGATTGTGTTCAGAAAATTGTCTGTATCTTTTAATGGAAATATTTTCAAGAAAAGCTGTTAATTTTAAAATTTTACCTTCGAATTTTTACAAAAGAAAAAGTAGAATGTGAGGGAGAGATTAATTTTATTTTAAATTGCTGCACCTTTATAAGGTATCATTTTTCTTGAGGCAGTAGTATGGAAGAGTAAGCAAAGAGCTGGCCTGCTCCTCAGGGAGGAGCTGTCCCGTGAAAGCAAATCTTTTTGTACTTTACAACAAATAAAATGGTAAATGACTGAAGAGGGCCGACCAGCTGCAACAAAAGGCAAAGTTTCCTTTACTGAGTAAGACCAGAGAGGGTCTGAATTTTAGAGTAAAAAAATTTATCAGTTGTTTTTTTGGTCTTCAGAAATGGAGCAAAATATTGGTTGATAAAGTGGCAGAAATCCTTAATATATTAAGAAAGTAATCATTCTTAAGGATAGCAATATGTCAAGTCGACATTATGACCATAAAGCCATTATTTTTGCAGGCATGTGTAGGCACATTCAAAAAATGTGATTGCATTGAAGCCCAGAAAATACTGGAATGCCTCTTTGGCCTGGTTTTGACTAAAACCAGGCTTTCACTGAGTAACTGCACTTTCTGAAGTTGGCTCCACATTTTTCCGACAGTGTCTGCTTTTAGAATTAGTAACACTTGATGTTTATAGTTGTTGCTAAGGTAACAGTAGGATTGGTATGCAGAAAGGCCCATGTTTATACCTTCTCCTGTGGGAACCAAGGTCACTGCTGGCTCTCTTATGGTCTGCAAGTGAAAAGGTGTAAAAAGGGTCGCATCTGTGGGAAAGCGCAGACAGGACAGGTGACGAAAAACTGACCAACAAAGTATTCCATCCTCTACACGTCATACTCAGTATAAAGCTAAGGG